>NC_052147.1:3065503-3106643 GCF_902713615.1 Scyliorhinus canicula
TTGCAGTGAGCTGGATCTGCTGTGATCTCTGCCAGGAAAGACTATCTCTGAATCATTTGGGTGATTTAAACTCATAATAGTAATGGCTTTACCCTGATGTGTTTCTGTTTAAAGGTGTTAAGTCTTTTGGAGGTTTGAAGGAACATTTTGAGGGATTATTTAATGTTGTATTATTTTCGGGGTTATCTTTGAAGTAAGGGGTGTTAAGGGATCCAATGTTTATTTAAAAAGGTTAAGTTGAATTCATGGAATAAACATTGTTTTGTGTTTAAAAACCCACGTGTCCATAATTGTAATACCACACCTGGGGGACAAGCCGTGTGCTTCAAAAGCAACAATACATTAAAGGGAGAGGTTGGTTGAACTCCATGATACATTTTGGGGTTCTGAAAACGCCCGCTCACATGACAAATCGCACAGATGAACCTGCCGTCCTGCATACGATAGAGAGCACGAGGCATTCACCAGAAACGGGAACGAGTGACTGGTCAAGGGGAAGCCCTAATTCAACATGAGACCCAAAAAATTGGATTCTGCAACCAAAGGTCATACCTGCAGAGGCTGAATGCCGGATGTGATGTGATCGGAAATCATCCGGACTTGGGCACGTTTCTTGCTATCCTCAGGGAGCAGTCGTGGTCCGGGTCTGGTCTCATCCAGATACTGGATTATCGCCAGCTAGCACCAGGAGAGAAAGTTACTGCTCAAACCAAATAACAGTAATGAAAACAACTACAAACTGATAAACCTTCCCCAATTATATAAATAAAGATACTTGGGAATATTAGAATCCCAGAGCAGACCCAATAGGGGCTCGGAAACTGGACTGAACCCCAGTATTTTAGTTTTTTTTATAAGACTGTGCGGAAAGAATTCTTTGTTCCAGGACTGATTGCACCAAGAAACAGGGATTTGGTATTTAACATTGTTTTTTGTTATGAATACAATATTAAACTCTTTAATTTTACAACCGGAAAGAACAGCTTAAACACTGCTATTCAATTTAATTTCCAGGATGTGGGAGTTGCTGGTTAGATCAGCATTTACTGCCCATCCCTATTTGCCCTTCAGAAGGTGATGGTGAGCTGGCTTTTTAAAAAAAATTTAGACAACCCAATTATTATTTTTTCTAATTAAGGGTCAATTTAGCGTAGCCAATCTGCCTAACCTGCACATTGTGGGGGTGGAACCCACGCAAACACGGGGAGAATGTGCAAACTCCACACAGATAGTGACCCAGGACCGGATTCGAACCCGGGTCCTCAGCGCCGCAGTCCCAGTGCTAACCACTGCGCCATATTACGCCCATATGAGCTTCCTTTTTGAACCGCTGCAGTCCACATGGTGTAGGTACACCCACTGTGCTGTTAGGGAGGGAGTTCCAGGATGTTGCCCCAGTGACAGTGGAGGAACGGCGATATATTTCCCAGTCAGGGTGGGGAGTGACTTGGAGGGGAACCTCCAGGTGGTGGGGTTCCCAGGTATCTGCTGCTCTTGTCCTTCTAGATGGTCGAGGTTGTGGGTTTGGAAGGTGCTGCCGAAGGAGCCTTGGTGAGTTACTGCAGTGCATCTTGTAGATCAGGGTTTTTCAAACTGCGAGTCACAACTCGTGAGGGGGTGTCAGGAGGATGACGGACCAATCGGTCACGGCAATCCCGATCGCGAGACAAGTGCCCAACGGCCACGACTGGCTTTTAAGAATGCCGGCCGTGACTCCCGGCTGCAGCATGGCTCAGGATAGTGGGAATGAATTTAAATGAACCTTCCCACCCCCACTACCAAGACCACCATGTCTGAGGCGGAGATGAAGGTGATGGAGGCCCACCGTGAGCACCAGGCCAGGATCACCTGCTGAATGATACAGGAACGAAAGAGAAAATGCTGGAAAATCTCAGCAGGTCTGGCAGCATCTGTAGGGAGAGAAAAGACCTAACGTTTCGAGTCCGATGACTCTTTGTCAAAGATACAGGAAGCTGGCAGACGTTGTCAGCAATCTGGAACAGTCCTGCTTCAAGACAAGAAACAGAAAAACTACTGTGTCGTCTGCCAGGAGCTGGATTCTGACGTGACCCAGCTTTGAGCCCACAAGAGGCCCTGTCTCAAGCGAGGGAGCGACAGCATGTTTTCAGTGGTCATGAGGAGCCGCTCCCCTTCCGCTCTCTCCGGATATTTCCGCCGCACTCGCACCATCCAAGGGGGCCGTTCTGCAGAAGCTCACGTGAGCCAACAGCAAGTTGGTGCCGGCCTAGTCCATGGAGTACGGCAGATAGCTCTGCACCTTGCTCAGGAACTGTGGTGACTCCCTGCATAGACTGAAGCAGCTGCAATAGTCACATGGCCAGGGGAGGGGGTGAAGCGGCTGGCGTAGTCACACACTGGGGGGAGGGGGGGTGAAGCAGCTGCAATAGTCACAGGGCCAGGGGAGGGGGTGAAGCGTCTGGCGTAGTCACACACTGGGGGGGGGGGGGGGTGAAGCAGCTGGCGTAGTCACAGGGCCAGGGGAGGGGGTGAAGCGGCTGGCGTAGTCATACGGCCAGGGGAGGGGGTGAAGCAGCTGGCGTAGTCACACGCCGGGGGGAGGGGGTGAAGCGGCTGGCGTAGTCACACACTGGGGGGAGGGGGGGTGAAGCGGCTGGCGTAGTCACACAGCCAGGGGAGGGGGTGAAGCAGCTGGCGTAGTCACATGGCCAGAGGAGGGGGTGAAGCAGCTGGCGTAGTCACACGCCGGGGGGAGGGGGTGAAGCAGCTGGCGTAGTCACATGCGGGGGGACAGGGTGAAGCGGCTGGCGTAGTCACACGCTGGGGGAGGGGGTGAAGCGGCTGGCATAGTCACATGCCGGGGTGAGGGGGTGAAGCAGCTGCAATAGTCACAGGGCCAGGGGAGGGGGTGAAGCGGCTGGCGTAGTCACACGCCGGGGGGAGGGTGAAGGAGCTGGCGTGGTCACACGCCGGGTGGAGGGGGTGAAGCAGCTGGCGTAGTCACACGCCGGGGGGAGGGGGTGAAGCGGCTGGCGTAGTCACACGCCGGGGGGAGGGGGTGAAGCAGCTGGCGTAGTCACACGCCGGGGGGAGGGGGTGAAGCAGCTGGCGTAGTCACACGCCGGGGGGAGGGGGTGAAGCAGCTGGCGTAGTCACATGCCGGGGGGAGGGGGTGAAGCAGCTGGCGTAGTCACAGGCCGGGGGGAGGGGGGTGAAGCAGCTGGCGTAGTCACACGCCGGGGGGAGGGGGTGAAGCAGCTGGCGTAGTCACATGCCGGGGGGAGGGGGTGAAGCAGCTGGCGTAGTCACACGCCGGGAGGAGGGGGTGAAGCGGCTGGCGTAGTCACACAGCCAGGGGAGCGGGTGAAGCGGCTGGTGTAGTCACACACTGGGGGGGGGGGGGGGGTGAAGCGGCTGGCGTAGACACACAGCCAGGGGAGGGGGTGAAGCAGCTGCAATAGTCACACGCTGGGGGGAGGGGGGTGAAGTGTCTGGCGTAGTCACACACTGGGGGGAGGGGGGTGAAGCGGCTGGCGTAGTCACACACTGGGGGGAGGGGGGTGAAGCGGCTGGCGTAGTCAAACACTGGGGGGAGGGGGTGAAGCAGCTGGCATAGTCACTAGCGGGGGGGGTGAAGCGGCTGGCGTAGTCACACACTGGGGGGAGGGGTGAAGCGTCTGGCGTAGTCAAACACTGGGGGGAGGGGGTGAGGCGTCTGGCGTAGTCACACGCCGGGGAGGGGGTGAAGCAGCTGGCGTAGTCACACGCTGGGGGGAGGGGGTGAAGCGGCTGGCGTCACACGCCGGGGGGAGGGGGTGAAGCGGCTGGCGTAGTCACACGCTGGGGGGGTGGGGGTGAAGCGGCTAGCGTAGTCACACGCTGGGGGGACAGGGTGAAGTGGCTGGCGTAGTCACACGCTGGGGGAGGGGGTGAAGCGGCTGGCGTAGTCACGCACTGGGGGGTGGGGGTGAAAGAGCTGGCGTACTCACACGCCGGGGGAGGGGTGAAGCGGCTGGCGTAGTCACACGCCGGGGTGACAGGGTGAAGCGGCTGGCGTAGTCACACGCCGGGGGGAGGGGGGTGAAGCAGCTGGCGTAGTCACACGCCGGGGGGAGGGGTGAAGGAGCTGGCGTAGTCACACGCCGGGGGGAGGGGGTGAAGCAGCTGGCGTAGTCACACGCCGGGGGGAGGGGTGAAGCGGCTGGTGTAGTCACATGCCGGGGGGAGGGGGTGAAGCGGCTGGCGTAATCACACACTGGGGGGAGGGGGGGTGAAGCGGCTGGCGTAGTCACACGCCGGGGGGAGGGGGTGAAGCAGCTGGCGTAGTCACACGCCGGGGGGAGGGGGTGAAGCGGCTGGTGTAGTCACACACTTGGGGGAGGGGGTGAAGCGGCTGGCGTAGACACACGCTGGGGGGAGGGGGTGAAGCGGCTGGCGTAGTCACATGCCGGGGGGGAGGGGGTGAAGCGGCTGGCGTGGTCACACGCTGGGGGGTGGGGGTGAAGCGGCTGGCGTAGTCACACACTGGGGGGAGAGGGGGTGAAGCAGCTGGCGTAGTCACACGCAGGGGGAGGGGGTGAAGCGGCTGGTGTAGTCACACGCTGGGGGGTGTGGTTAGGAGGCTGGATTAGACACAAGCTGGGGGTGGTTTGGGTGGCGTAGTGACACCCCCAGGGGAGGACGGTTATGGGATGGGGACTCAGATACTGGACTCAGTGCCTCTGCCTCCATCGTAGCTGCTTTGACCATCTAACTCCCTCCACCATATTGTGCCCAGTTGGAGAGCTAATGGAGCCTCGATTGCCAAGGTGGCATTTAGCAGGTAAAAGGCTTCAATCCACCCGGCTTTGAATAGGGCTGGTGTGAGCTGTACATTGAGGTACAGGGCTGGTGTGAGCTGTAGGGCTGGTGTGAGCTGTAGGGCTGGTGTGAGCTGTAGGGCTGGTGTGAGCTGTAGGGCGGGTGTGAGCTGTAGGGCGGGTGTGAGCTGTAGGGCGGGTGTGAGCTGTAGGGCTGGTGTGAGCTGTAGGGCTGGTGTGAGCTGTAGGGCTGGTGTGAGCTGTAGGGCTGGTGTGAGCTGTAGGGCTGGTGTGAGCTGTAGGGCTGGTGTGAGCTGTAGGGCTGGTGTGAGCTGTAGGGCTGGTGTGAGCTGTAGGGCGGGTGTGAGCTGTAGGGCGGGTGTGAGCTGTAGGGCTGGTGTGAGCTGTAGGGCTGGTGTGAGCTGTAGGGCTGGTGTGAGCTGTAGGGCTGGTGTGAGCTGTAGGGCTGGTGTGAGCTGTAGGGCTGGTGTGAGCTGTAGGGCTGGTGTGAGCTGTAGGGCTGGTGTGAGCTGTACACTGAGGTACAGGGCTGGTGTGAGTGAGATACAGAGGTACAGGGCCTCTGGTGAACAGCCTACTGAGAAGAAACTGAAATCAATCAGGGACGAAGCAATATAAAGATGATTTCCTGAGATCCGGCTTTGTTAATTATATCAATGCCAATCAGGATGCAAAGCCTATGTGTGTTATATTCAGGGAAGTACTGGCAATTTGAATGGCGAGTTTGAGGACAAACCTCTTGATTTTTTTCAAAGAATGCAGCGAGAATTTAAATCGTCAGCTGAAATCCTTCTCAGAAAAGTAACATTGAATGACAAAGCAATGAGATTGTGAGGACCAAGCAGGCACACTGCCGTGTTAAAGGTAAGCGAAAATTGTGGGTCGCAAAGGTCAGCCGGCAAGGGTCGCGAAGGTCGGCCGGCGAGGGTCGCGAAGGTCGACTGGCGAGGGTCGGCCGGTGTGGGTCGCGAAGGTCGGCCAGCGAGGGTCACGAAGGTCGGCTGGCGAGGGTCGCGAAGGTCGGCCGGCGAGGGTCGGCCAGCGAGGGTCGCGAGGGTCGGCCGGCGAGGGTCGCGAGGGTCGGCTGGCGAGGGTCGCGAAGGTCGGCCGGCGAGGGTCGGCCAGCGAGGGTCGCGAAGGTCGGTCGCGAGGGTCGGCTGGCGAGGGTCGCGAAGGTCGGCCGGCGAGGGTCGGCCAGCGAGGGTCGCGAAGGTCGGCCGGCGAGGGTCGGCCAGCGAGGGTCGCGAAGGTCGGCCGGCGAGGGTCGCGAGGGTCGGCCGGCGAGGGTCGCGAGGGTCGGCTGGCGAGGGTCGCGAAGGTCGGCCGGCGAGGGTCGGCCGGCGCGGGTCGCGAAGGTCGGCCGGCGAGGGTCGCGAGGGTCGGCTGGCGAGGGTCGCGAAGGTCGGCCGGCGAGGGTCGGCCAGCGAGGGTCGCGAAGGTCGGCCAGCGAGGGTCGCGAAGGTCGGCCAGCGAGGGTCGCGAAGGTCGGCCGGCGAGGGTCGGCCAGCGAGGGTCGCGAAGGTCGGCCAGCGAGGGTCGGCCGGCGAGGGTCGCGAGGGTCGGCTGGCGAGGGTCGCGAAGGTCGGCCGGCGAGGGTCGGCCGGCGAGGGTCGCGAAGGTCGGCCGGCGAGGGTCGCGAGGGTCGGCTGGCGAGGGTCGCGAAGGTCGGCCGGCGAGGGTCGGCCAGCGAGGGTCGCGAAGGTCGGCCAGCGAGGGTCGCGAAGGTCGGCCAGCGAGGGTCGCGAAGGTCGGCCAGCGAGGGTCGCGAAGGTCGGCCGGCGAGGGTCGCGAAGGTCTGCCGGCTGGTAAAAGTGGGTCCCAAGAAAAAGAGTTTGAAAATCACTGTTGTAGGAGGCATACTCGGCTGCCTCTGTTCATTGGAGGTGGAGGGATTGAATGTTTGTGGAATGGGTAGAAATCAAGTGGACTGCTTTGTCCTGGGTGGAGTCGAGCTTCTTGGAGTGTTCTTGAAGGAGCCAAGAGCACCAGCATCGAGGCCATGATCATCCGAATCCAACTCCACTGGGCCGGTCATGTGCTTCGAATGTCAGAGTCCTGACTGTCAAAGCAAATCATCTTCGCCCAGCTCAAGGAAGGAGGACAATGGAAGCGCTTCAAAGACACCCTGAAGGCTTATTCAAGAAATGTAACATAGATGTCAACGTCTGGGGGATCCTTGCTCAGAAAAGATTTACTTGGAGGAACTTTCTGATTAATGGGACACAATTCTTCGAGGACACCTGACAGCAAAAGAAGGCCCGGAAAAGGAACCAGAAAATGGAATATCAGCGATCTGGAGTCCAAGGACTGATCCCACCCCACCCGGCTCTAGGATTAGGCTCATCAGCCACACCCACAGACCCATGACCAGTTAGCAAGTGATTGCCGAAGAAGACAAGTTGTAAAGAGTTGAGGGCCCAGCACTGATTCCTATGGCACACCACTGGTAAATTCGCGCTAACGAGAAAATGACCTACTCTCTAGTTTCCTGTTAGTTAGCCAATCTTCTATCCATGTCAATATGCTGTCCCTACACCATGAGCTTTTATTTTTCCACAATAACCTTTGATATGGCACTTTATTAAATGCCTTCTGAAATTCTATGGGCAGCATAATCAAAGATCCCTCCCACCCGGCTTACTCACTCTTCCAACTTCTTCCATCGGGCAGGAGATACAGAAGTCTGAGAACACGCACGAACAGACTCAAAAACAGCTTCTTCCCCACTGTCACCAGACTCCTAAACGACCCTGTTGTGGACTGACCTCATTAACACTACACCCTGTACGCTTCATCCAATGCCCGTGTTGTATATCTTGTGTTGCCCTATTAAATATTTTCTTTTATTCCCTTTTCTTCCCATGTATTTAATGATTTGTTGAGCTGCCCGCAGAAAAATACTTTTCACTGTACCTCGGTACACGTGACAATAAAATAAATCCAATCAAATCCATGTTACTTCTTCAAAAATTTGAATAGATTCGTTAAACCTAATTCCCCTTTTAAAAAGCCATGAAGCTTTTTTCGAAAAGGTACCATGGGTTGAATGGTCTCTTGTGCTGTAACATTCTACGATTCTAACATGATCAAATTTACTGCATTTTGTGGGATCTTGCAAAATGGTTAATATTTGTCGAAATTGACTGTACCTAAGCCGATTGAGACCCCCAATCTAGAGTCAGTTATGTGCTGCCAATGATTGCTTTAAACTTGGATGCAGCCATTTTTGTTGAGTACAAGACCGGCCAAATTCCAAATTGAATATTTACACAGCCAGGAAGAGGCCTTGGAATCCTGATCCCGGCTAACAACTGGAAAATATTAATCAGTAACAGAAAATGAAGTTGTCTCTGCTTCCACACAAAAAACAAACAAGCTTACCGACTGCGAGATAGTAATCCCATCAATAGAGAGAGCTGGAACCTGCTTCATGGGATTAAGGGCCTTAAAAGAATTGGCATGCTGCAGAGAGGAGACGGTGATTAAAATGCCATTTAACAAAGATAATCTAACAGTGTTAACACTCCCAGTACACTCTGAATTTGGCAGGATAGAGTTGGGGCTGGCTGCAGGTGTACAGACTGTCCTCTCCCCATCCCCTATGTCATCCTCCCTCTCCTCAGGCTCTCTTGCTCAGATACCAAATCTCAGCACAAGATAGTTCAGAAAAGGGAGGGCAGAAGTGGATGTTCCACACACTCCTGAAAGTTTGTACAGTTAACCGACATTTAAAATTATTTATAATAGATATAAAACATAGCTGTTATAACATGGCTGTCATAACACCACTGGGTCTGATAATACATTCAGAATTTTCTGAAACAAATAAATGATGTTTTGAGAGCTGAATTCTTGGTGGATGGCAGTGGGAACTCCAATGGCACAGTATCATGACAGGTAAACGGCAGATTCCATGGAAAAGGCTGAAAATGTACCTGTTGCCCTCCACCTTTAACCAGATTGACAGGAACCTGGTCATATGCAATTCCTTTGAAAGCAAGAGCTGAGTGTTTGGGGAGAGACAGGAGGAAAATACATTTTAGAAACTCTCCAAATACAACAAATAAGAAATTACACTTCAATTCCAACCATCACAGAACACGAACACCCCCCCCCCCCCCCCCCCATACACACACACCCTCATATCCCCCCTCACACCACCACCACCCCTCACACTCACACCACCACCCCTCACACTTACACACACACCACCACCCCTGACACTCACACCACCACCCCTGACACTCACACACCACCACCCCTCACACTCACACACACACCACCACCCCTCACACTCACACCACCACCCCTCACACTCACACACACCCTCATATCCCCCCCATACACCACCACCCCTCACACTCACACATACACATACACCACCACCCCTCACACTCACACACACACCACCACCCCTCACACTCACACCACCACCCCTGACACTCACACACACACCACCACCCCTCACACTTACACACACCACCACCCCTCACACTCACACCACCACCCCTCACACTCACACACACACCACCACCCCTCACACTCACACATACACCACCACCCCTCACACTCACACAACCCCTCACACTCACACATACACATACACCACCACCCCTCACACTCACACCACCACCCCTCACACTCACACACACACCACCACCCCTCACACTCACACCACCACCCCTCACACTCACACACACACCACCCCTCACACTCACACCACCACCCCTGACACTCACACACCACCACCCCTCACACTCACACATACACCACCACCCCTCACACATACACATACACCACCACCCCTCACACTCACACATACACCACCACCCCTCACACTCACACATACACCACCACCCCTCACACTCACACATACACCACCACCCCTCACACTCACACATACACCACCACCCCTCACACTCACACATACACCACCACCCCTCACACTCACACCACCACCCCTCACACTCACACATACACCATCACCCCTCACACTCACACATACACCACCACCCTCACACTCACACTCACACCACCACCCCTCACACTCACACATATACCACCGCCCCTCACACTCACACATACACCACCACCCCTCACACTCACACATACACCACCACCCCTCACACTCACACATACACCACCAACCCTCACACTCACACATACACCACCACCCTCACACTCACACATACACCACCACCCCTCACACTCACACATACACCACCACCCCTCACACTCACACATACACCACCAACCCTCACACTCACACATACACCACCACCCTCACACTCACACATACACCACCACCCCTCACACTCACACATACACCACCACCCCTCACACTCACACATACACCACCAACCCTCACACTCACACATACACCACCACCCCTACACTCACACATACACCACCACCCCTCACACTCACACATACACCACCACCCTCACACTCACAAATACACCACCACCCCTCACACTCACACATACACCACCACACCCTCACACTCACACATACACCACACCCCTCACACTCACACATACACCATCAACCCCTCACACTCCCACCACCACCCCTCACACTTCACACATACACCCCACCACCCCTCACACTCACACATACACCACACCCCTCAACTCACACATACACCACCCACCCTCGCACCACAACAAACACCACCACCCCTCACACATACACCACCCACCCCTCACACTCACACATACACCATCACCCCTCACACTCACACCACCACCCCTCACACTCACACATACACACACCCCACCCTCACACTCACACATACACCACCACCCCTCACCCTCACACCATCACCCCTCACACATACACCATCACCCCTCACACTCACACATACACCACCACCCCTCACACTCACACATACACCACCACCCTCACACTCACACATACACCACCCCTCACACTTACACCACCACCCCTCACACCACCACCCCTCACACTTACACATACACCACCACCCCTCACACTTACACCACCACCCCTCACACTCACACATACACCACCACCCCTCACACTCACACATACACCACCACCCTCACACCACCACCCCTCACACTTACACATACACCACCACCCCTCACACTTACACCACCACCCCTCACACTCACACATACACCACCACCCCTCACACTCACACATACACCATCACCCCTCACACTCACACATACACCACCACCCTCACACTCACACATACACCACCACCCCTCACACTCACACATACACTACCCCTCACACTCACACATACACCACCACCCCTCACACATACACCACCACCCCTCACACATACACCACCACCCCTCACACTTACACCACCACCCCTCACACTCACACATACACCACCACCCCTCACCCTCACACATACACCACCCCTCACACTCACACATACACCACCCCTCACACATACACCATCACCCTCACACTCACACATACACCACCCCTCACACTCACACATACACCACCACCCCTCACACATACACCACCACCCCTCACACTCACACATACACCACCACCCCTCACACTCACACATACACCACCACCCTCACACTCAAACATACACCACCACCCCTCACCCTCACACATACACCATCACCCCTCACACTCACACATACACCACCACCCCACACACTCACACATACACCACCACCCCTCACACACACACATACACCACCGCCCCTCACACTCACACATACACCACCACCCTCACACTCACACATACACCATCACCCCTCACACTCACACATACACCACCACCCCTCACACATACACCATCACCCCTCACACTCACACATACACCACCACCCCACACTCTCACACATACACCACCACCCCTCACACTCACACATACACCACCGCCCCTCACATTCCCACATACACCACCGCCCCTCACACTCACACATACACCACCGCCCCTCACACTCACACATACACCATCACCCCTCACACTCACACATACACCACCACCCCACACACTCACACATACACCACCACCCCTCACACTCACACATACACCACCGCCCCTCACACTCACACATACACCACCACCCTCACACTCACACATACACCACCACCCCTCACACTCACACATACACCACCACCCCTCACACATACACCATCACCCCTCACACTCACACATACACGTCACCCCTCACACTCACACATACACCACCACCCTCACACTCACACATACACCATCACCCCTCACACTCACACATACACCACCACCCCTCACACTCACACCACCACCCCTCACACTCACACATACACCACCACCCCTCACACTCACACATACACCACCACCCCTCACACTCACACATACACCACCACCCCTCACACATACACCATCACCCCTCACACTCACACTTACACCATCACCCCTCACACATACACCACCACCCTCACACTCACACATACACCACCACCCCTCACACACACATACACCATCACCCCTCACACATACACCACCCCTCACACTCACACATACACCACCACCCCTCACACTCACACCACCACCCCTCACACTCACACATACACCACCACCCCTCACACTCACACCACCACCCCTCACACTCACACATAGACCACCACCCTCACACTCACACATACACCACCACCCCTCACACTCACACATACACCACCACCCCTCACACTCACACATACACCATCACCCCTCACACTTACACATATACCAACCACCCCTCACACTCACACATATACCATCACCCCTCACACTCACACATACACCACCACCCCTCACACTCACACATACACCACCACCCCTCACACTCACACATACACCATCACCCCTCACACTTACACATATACCACCACCCCTCACACTCACACATACACCACCACCCCTCACACTCACACATACACTACCACCCCTCACACTCACACATACACCACCCCTCACACTCACACATACACCATCACCCCTCACACTCACACATACACCATCACCCCTCACACTCACACATATACCATCACCCCTCACACTCACACATACACCATCACCCCTCACACTCACACATGCACCACCACCCCTCACACTCACACATACACCACCACCCCTCACACTCACACATACACCACCACCCCTCACACTCACACATACACCACCACCCCTCACACTCACACATACACCACCCCTCACACTCACACATACACCATCACCCCTCACACTCACACATACACCACCACCACCCCTCACACATACACCACCACCACCCCTCACACTCACGCATACACCATCACCCCTCACACTCACACATACACCATCACCCCTCACACTCACACATACACCACCACCCCTCCCACTCACACATACACCACCACCCCTCACACTCACACATACACCACCACCCCTCACACTCACACATACACCACCACCCCTCACACTCACACATACACCACCACCCCTCACACATACACCACCACCCCTCACACATACACCACCACCCCTCCCACTCACACATACACCATCACCCCTCACACTCACACATACACCATCACCCCTCACACTCACACATACACCACCACCCCTCACACTCACACATACACCATCTCCCCTCACACTTACACCACCACCCCTCACACACTCTACTGCAATTTCCAAACAGTCTTGTAGTCAGTTTCTCACCAATTCGTACTCTCCATGAGCAGGAACTCCTGAAGTATGTGTACAGCACAGGCTTGGAAAAGAAACAAGACAGAGGTAACAGTTAGAATCAAAGCCATCAACACGGAATCTGCACTGGCTCTTGCACAGACACACGCACAGACACACACACACACCCTGGCCCTGCATTGCTCCAATAATTATGCTGTCACTGCTCTCCAGATACTAACTTTAGATGTTGATGCCATGTTCCTACTGCTCTCGAGTGGCTGGTCATCAACTCTCTCCGCCCTCTTAAAGACACAAATATGATTGTGCAAACAAAATTAGAATGAGGACTGGGGGAGGGGGGGGGGGGGTATGACATGAGAACCAACCAATCAACCAGCCCAAAGTCCTCTGCCTCTGCACCCCTGATATTTGTTGGATGACGAGAAATCTTCCACTAGTCACTGATAGATTAAATGTAAGCAACTGAAGACAGGAACAGAAACTTTGGAATGTACAATAATAATCATCTTTATTAGTGTCACAAGTAGGCTTACATTAACACTGCAATGAAGTTACTATGAAAAGCCCCTAGTCGCCACATTCCGGCGCCTGTTCGGGTACACAGAGAGAGAATTCAGAATGTCCAATTCACCTAACAGCACGTCTTTCGGGACTTGTCAAAGGGAACCGGAGCACCCGGAGGAAACCCACGCAGACACGGGGAGAACGTGCAGACTCCACACAGACAGTGACCCAAGCCGGGAACCGAACCTGTGTCTCTGGCACTGTGAAGCAACAGTGCTAACCACTGCTACGTGCTACCCAACCATATCAGATTGTAGTCTCGCCGGGGGCCGGCATCAATCCCGCCGTGTCCCGAATTCTCCGGCACCGGAGAATCGGCTGGGGCGGGAATTGCTCCACGGTGGTCGGAGTGCCCCCCACCCGGCGATTCTCCGGCCCGCGATGGGCCGAAGTCCCGCCGCTGTCATGCTTCTCCCACCGGCGTGGATCAAACCACCTACATTACCAGCGGGAGCAGGCAGCGTGGGCGGGCTCCGGGGTCCTGGGGGGGGGGGAGACGCAGGGCGATCTGGCCCCGGGGGGTGCCCCCGTGGTGGCCTGGCCCGCGATCGGGGCCCACCGATCGGTGGGCTGGCCTGTGCCGTGGGGGCATTCTTTTCCTTCCGCCATCGTCATAATCTTCACCATGGCGGAGGCGGAAGTGACCCCCTCCCCTGCGCATGTGCAGGGATGACGTCAGCAGCCGCTGACGCTCCGCGCATGCGTGGACTTCCGCCGGCCGGCGTGGCACCAAAGGCCTTCCACGCCAGCCGGCGGAGCGCCAACCACTCCAGCGCGGGCCTAGCCCCTCAATGTGAGGGCTTGGCCCCTAAAGGTGCGGAGACGTCCGCACCTTTGGGGCAGCTCGACGCCGGAGCAGTTCACGCCACTCCATCACGCCAGGACCCCCCACCCCGCCGGGTAGGGGAGAATCCCGGCCCCAGTCAACATGGATCAGACTCATGGTTGAATGGATATGGAGTCAGAGAATTAAGATCATGTTCCTGTGAAAGATAAATACCAGCAGGGTCTGGTTGGAGCCAATAGCCTGTGTCCATGCTACATTTTCTAATTGATAACATTTTTAAGGCAGTGCTTGATAGATTCTTCATTAACAAGAGGGTGAAAGGTTAATGGGGGATCGGCAGGAATGGGAAGTTGAACTTACAATCAGATTGGCCTCTATATTCCTGAATGGTGGAGCAGGCTTGAGGGGCCGATTGGCCTCCTCCTGTTCCTACTTCAGTAACTCTCTCACTGAAACCCATCCCTCTGGTTCCCTAGCTGTGCAATGACTTGTGACCTTCAACCAGACAGCAAAGACAAAGCTCACGTATGTACTGTAAGCAAACAAACCCTCCTACATGAGATGTAACAACTGCAAAAAATGGTCATTTCAGTTAAAGAAATAGAGTTTTGAAAATTCACAGAATCTGGGGAGAGTCAGTTTAAATGGAGCCCTCTTCAGTTTGTAAGAGACACGGGAACAGGAGGAAACCATTCAGCCCCTCACGCCCTGCTCCGTAAATCAATTTGATGAAATGAAATGAATGAAAATCGCTTATTGTCACGAGTAGGCTTCAATTAAGTTACTGTGAAAAGCCCCTAGTATCTTATATCCCTCAAGCGCCCTGTCTGAACCTTGTTTCCTCAGCCTTATGAAAAATGAAAATCACTTATTGTCATGAGTAGGCTTCAATTGAAGTTACTGTGAAAAGCCCCTAGTCGCCACATTCCGGCACCTGTTTGGGAGGCTGGTACGGGAATTGAACCGTGCTGCTGGCCTGCTTGGTCTGCTTTAAAAGCCAGCGATTTAGCCCAGTGTGCTAACCAGCCCCTGGCTGGTTAATCGGCTAACCGGTATCTCAACTTCAAGAACCTGACTTTGTGGTGTCCCTCAATACACTTACTGAACAATAACCCCCCCCCCCCCCCCCCAGCATCCACAGTGTCCCTCAATACACTTACTGAACAATAAACCCCCCCACCCCCAGCATCCACAGTGTCCCTCAATACACTTACTGAACAATAATCCCCCCCCCCCAGCATCCACAGTGTCCTTCAATACACTGACTGAACAATAATCCCCCCTCCCCAGCATCCACAGTGTCCCTCAACACACTCTATGTCCCCTTGCCATGATTCCCCTCCCAGAGAAAATAGTTTCTCCAGATCTACTTCATCAAATCCTAAGGAATACAGGCTAGTTGATGCGACTTAACCCCTCTAGCCCCAATATCTGCTGGGGAATCTGTGCTGTATCCCTAAATATCTCCTTTCTGAGGGGCCGTGCCCAGAGCTGACTGCAATTTATCTGCAGAAAGGAGTCTATCCGAGACACTGGACAGCTGAAGTCTCACAGCAAACATGCCAGACTGCTTCACAGGCACGGTGCAGGAACAATCGTGGAGGCAAATTAATTCTGACAATTACTATCTGTGACATGAAACCAGCTCTTCTCTTTTCCAAGTCTGCTCAACATTTCCACACTTGAACCAGTCAACTACAGATCAGTGCGTAAGTGTTGCAATAACACATGTCTTCCACTTGAGACCCTCAGTGCACTGTATAATGTGACTAACTGGAAAGCATGCTCAAGAATAATTCAGTTGCAATTTCATCAGGGCCGTTCCAGTATTCTGACTCTTGTTTTGAAGCCCATCACTTTCCCGTTACCAAACCAGTTTACCAGAAGGCGGCATTTTGCCCATCCTTCCAGTGGCAGCAATTGGCTAAAGGAATCCAAAGCTAATCCCACTGCCTCACCTTCTGTGACTTCACGGTCCTTTCTTGAGTGGCACGGTAGCACAGCAGTTAGCACTGTTGCTTCACAGCGCCAGGGTCCCGGGTTGGATTCCCGGCTTGCAGAGTCTGTGCGGAGTCTGCACGTTCTCCCTGTGTCTGCGTGGGATCCTCCGGGTGCTCCGGTTTCCCCTCAAGTCCTGAAAGACGTGCTGTTGGGTAATTTGGACATTCTGAATTCTGACTCCGTGACCCGTACAAGCGCCGGAATGTGGCAACTAGGGGATTTTCACAGTAACTTCATTGCAGTGTTAATGTAAGTCTACTTGTGACAATAATAAAGATTATTATTAGTGGAAATGTTTTGTTTATTAAACGGTCAACAGTAACGAAGATTTGAAAATCAACTGCGTAACATTCCACATATCATACTAACCATTAAACAACAAGGAAACATCACTATATTGGCACCAATGCCATAAGACATAGGAACAGAATTAGGCCATTCGGCCCATCGAGTCTACTCCGCCATTCAATCATGGCTGATATGTTTCTCATCCCCATTCTCCTGCCTTCTTCCAATAACCCCTGAGCCCCTTATTAATCAAGAACCTATCTATCTGTCTTAAAGGCACTCAGTGATTTGGCCTCCACAGCCTTGTACAAAGCTGTATCAACTAATTTTCACAAAAAACACACACGCTGTCGCCCCTCACAGATTCCTCAAATGGAACGGAAGATAAGCCTGAGAATGTGTTATCAGGTCCAGAGCTTTGTAGAAATGATCTGTCCATCAATGTGTTATTTGTTCCACGTATCAGAGCCATTCTCTGTCCAGGAGCCGCAGCTGTGCAGGCCCCTCCCACACGGCCCAATCTCACCGCAACCAAATCCTGACATCCATATATTCCACTGGTGCTCAAGCTGCAGTTGAACAGCCTTGACGCCCAGCGCGTTTAACCCGCGAGGACGTGCCAGTTACACACAGCACTCACCACACCAGCAACGCAAGCAGCAGCAATCTGCAAAAGCATTTCTTCAACAGTGGCATCAGGTGGCCCGTTTTGGACAATGTTGCACACCAGGCCCCACAGTGTTTTCTTGCTACAAACCGGATTGCCTTCTGGACTCCTACGTCCCCCTGAGCCCAGTGCTCCAGGACCCAGGTATCTTAGAAAAAAATCTTCCTTTTTTTCCGGCTACAGAAAAGGAAGGAAGTAGCATCAGCAGTCATCAGCAGGAGCAAGCAGCAAACACAACCTGCAGCTGTGAAGTAAGCCGGGATGTTCTCCTTAGAGCAGAAAAAGGTAAAGGGCAATTTAATAAAAGGTGTTGAGAATGATGAGGGTTTTTGAAGGTGTAAATAAGGAGAAATGGTTTCCACTGGCAGAGGGTGAGTAACCAGAGGACACAGATTTAGGTTAATTGGTAAAAACACCAGGAGGAAATGAGGATTTAGTTTTACATACTGAGCCTTGTGAGCTGGAATACCCTCTCTGAAAAGGTGATGGACACAGAAGAGAATTGAATATTCAAGAAGAAAATAATTGTAGGACTATGGGGAAGAAAAACAGGAGAGAGGGGCTAATTGGATAACTCTTTCAAAGGAACTACCACAGCACAGTGGGCTGATTTTATGATAATGGAAGGACCCAAAAATGCACACAGTGCCCTAAGTGGAGTCCAGCGACGTTCTGTACAAGTTTATTGCTTCCTTACTCTTTGTCCTTTTTTAAACTGAGTGATCTAGCCGTACTCACATCTTCAGTTGTGTATTTGAACCTCTTTTTGTTAATCCACATCCTCCAGAGGTTTTCCTATTGAGTTCAAAGCCCCATTTCTTGTTTCTTTCCCCCAATATGCATCACCTTACACTGATACACATTGTGTTGCATTTACAAATCTGCCTATCCCAATAACCAGTCCTAAAATCCTCCTCATTGTTTGACAACACTCCCACCAGTGTAGTCGTAGCAATCGGCCTAAGGACAGGTCATCTGCTCATTTCTCCACGCCTCGTAATCTTGCTCGAAGGAGCTTCCCGTTTTCAATTTTACGTTGTCTAACATCAGCATTCCCTTTCGCCCTCTTATTCTGCATCCCTCTAATATTCCTTCAATCACCTCCTTAGAATATGGCCAATCCAACAGTGTCACTTTTAGCTTGACAATATTCCCTGATGATCTTTCTTCCTCCACATCCCGAGATAGTCTTCATTGCTTTTATGTTCTCTGTATCTGACTCTATCCTTCTGTAGTCCTATTTCAGTCTTCGGGTGTCTGCTTTTCCATCGACCCCATAAAACAAGACATTCCAAATCATTATTCTCTTAACATCTCCACTCATCTTATGCTACCAATTCTTCGGTAGCGCAGTGGTTAGCACTGTTGCTTCACAGCGCCAGGGCCCCAGGCTCGATTCCTGGCTTATGTCACTGTCTGTGCGGACTCTGCACGTTCTCCCCGTGTCTGCGTGGGTTTCCTCCGGGTGCTCCGGTTTCCTCCCACAAGTCCCGAAAGACGTGCTTGTTAGGTGAATTGGACATTCTGAATTCTCCCTCTGTGTACCCGAACAGGGGCCGGAATGTGGCGACTAGGGGCTTTTCACAGTAACTGCATTGCAGTGTTAATGTAAGCCTACTTGTGACAATGATAAAGATTATTATTATTATATTTGGAGAATGGATTCTTTGTTATTTTCTAACTTGGATTTCTTTATGACAGCAAACATCTTCCCAGGTCCTGACAATCACGCTTCCTCTTCCAGTTGTCGAACGCCACACCCTTATTTATCCCAATTGTCAAAACTGGTTTTCAAAATATTTTATTGGAAGGATTTTCAAACATACAGAATGGAAACGAGCAAACAGTAAGTTAACCATGCACAAATGTCACTATCCCCACCGTACCAACCCCTCCTTTTACACCCAGCCTCCTCCACCCCCCCCCCCCCCACCCCAAAGACGTGCCTTAAAGAAGTCAATGAACAGCCTCCACTTTGTGCAGAATCCCTCCACTGCCTTTCCTATTGGAAACTTGATTTTGTTTCTCAGTGGAGGAATCCTGCCGAGTTGCTCTCCCATGCCTCCGCTTTTGGCAGCTCCGGGCCCCTCCAGCACAACCTCCCCACCCACACTCCGGATTCTCCAACAGCCCAAATATCACCACCCACTGGCTCGTCGCCACCTCCTCTCCCACGATCTTCGACATTACGTTCGCAAACTCATTCCAGAACCCCTCCAACTTTCGATATGCCCAAAGCAGATGTGGCATAGTGGTTAGTTCCACTGCTTCACAGCACCAGGGACCTGGGTTGGATTCACTCTGTAGTGTTTGTATGTTCTCTCCGTATCTGTGTGAGTTTCCTCTGGGTGCTCCGGTTTCCTCCCACAGTCCAAAGATGTGCAGGTTAGATGGACTGGCCATGATAAATTGCCCCTTAATGTCTAACGGTTTGATGGGGTTACAGGGATGGACAGGGGTCATGTTTCAGAGAGTCTGACAGACTTGTTTAGCCGAATGGCCTCCTTCTGCATTGGAGTGATTCTATGATATATGTGGACATGGTTCGCTGGACTCCCTGAAGACTACCCACACCTATCTTCCACCCCTGGAGAAAAATTACTCATTCTAGACCACGTCATGAGTCCTATGCACCACCTTAAATTGTACGAGACTCAACAACAAGTTTATCCTCCGCAGCGCCAAACTCCACACCCCGGCTTGCATCGCCCCTCCCAACTCCTCCTCCCACTGTGCCACACCTCCTCCACCAGAGTACCCTCCCTCCGGACCTCCTCCACCAGAGTACCCTCCCTCCGGACCTCCTCCACCAGAGTACCCTCCCTCCGGACCTCCTCCACCAGAGTACCCTCCCTCCGGACCTCCTCCACCAGAGTACCCTCCCTCCGGACCTCCTCGACCGGAGCACCCTCCCTCCGGACTTCCTCCACCGGAGCACCCTCCGTCCAGACTTCCTCCACCGGAGCCCCTCCCTCTCCCTCAGCTCCCCATATATATATGACACCTTGCCCTCACCCATCTCATCGTCAGACAGAAGCTTGTCCTGTAACACTGGAGGTGGCAGGTGCGGGAACGAACCCAACTCCTTCCTCAAGAAGTTCCTCACCTGGAGGTACCTGAACCCATTCCTCTTCGGCAGCGAGTACTTCAAAACTGTTTTATACTAATTATCATTCCCTAAGCTCTTATCAACAAATGATGATTTTAATTGCTGTACAGAAGTTAAAATTAGCGCAAAATATATAAAGAACACAAGTAAGGTCAGCACGAGTCCTTGGAGTACTCTATTTCTAGCTCTTCCCCAAACCAAGCTGGACCCACTTGCCCCAACTCCCTTACCTGTGGTTATCCAGCTTTCTATCGGAGCTATTACAATCCCTCTTACACCAGGTATTAAGATGTACCAAGCCAAATCTATTGCCTTCTGTAAATCCGTCTACTGCATTCCCTTTGTCAATCCAATCAGATACTTCTTCAAACAAACATTAATCAAACTGTTTAACAATTCAGTGTGAGATGTTCTTTGTTAACCACTGGATTTCCAAACCATTTCTATTTTGAATTAGGGATGGGTTTGCCTATAACCAAGATTAGACTACCTGACTCTTCACACTGCTTCTCCAGGGTTTCCACTGAGGCCTATGGAATCAAAAAACCCAACTCCCACGCAAGTTCTACCAGACTCATCTTTGCCTCCTGTCTTTGCTCTGGATGCAATTAGCACAAAAAAGTAGAATACTACAGTTGCTGGAAATCTGAAAATAGAAAATGCAGTTCAGGTCGCATCTATAGAGAGAAAGAATTAGCAAACAAACTATTTTTCCCTCCACAGATATTGCTGAGTATTACTCGCATTTTCTGCCTTTCTTTCTCCCCCAAGTTCCCAAGAGGCTCATCCCTCCAGTAACGTAACCCACAGTGAAGCTCATACCGTTAGTACATTAATTCACCAAAGTCCATTCCATCTTGCCTCTGGAATCCAGATATGCCATATTTGAAATAAGGATGTAATGAAATCTGGAGACAATCGGTCTTGGAGGAACCCAGGCTGAGCAATGGTGAGTAAGTGGTACTTGACAGCATCGCTAACCATTTTGATGCTGGATGAGAGGAGATTGATGATGAGGCCGTGAGACTTGCTTTTTGTGGACTGACATATCTGGGCAGTTTTCTACTTCATTGGGTAGATGCTAGTACCATAGCTGTACTGGAACAGCTTGTCCAGAGGTACAGCTGTTCTGGGGCACAGATTGTCTGTATTACAGCCGGGAAAGTTGTTGGGACTCATAGCCTTTGCTGAGGATGAGTGGTGTTGGGAGAAGGTGAGGCAGAGAATGAAAAAGAAGGGACTTCCATGGGACTAATGGCTGTTTATTAAACTTCCGTATCCCCTCATTTCCTTTTCACTAGCTGCTATACCAAGATCACCAGGGACCCTCTGGTTAGTCCATGTTGGATACAAACCTGCATGATTTCCATTCCACTCTCCAGAGTCTCCATCCACCTTTGGCTCCTCATATCTCACACCTCATTCCTCAGTCGATGTTGTTAAGCCTCTGCAACACGCCCCTTCAAGATAAACCAAACGGTCTTTAACCCAGATCCGTTATCCCGGGCACAGACGCTTTAGTTAGAAAAGGAATTCGATCCCTTGACCTGCCACTCTCCTGATGCAGCTCTAGGTACAGTTCTACAGACACCAAAGCTTGGTTGTATCGTATTCAATTGGACATTCTTTATAGTATACAGGACAGAAGGAGGTCATTTGGCTCATCATACTGCTGCAGGCTCTTTGAAAGAAGAATCTAAATAATCCCCCTGTGTGAACTGAGATAGGGACGGTGAATTGTGTATTCAACCACAGCAAGTTCAGTACTGTTCTTGTTTGCTTGGTATAGCAACAGGTATCCTGGCTGTTTCAGGACAATAGAGCCGACTGTAGTTACAGATCAGGGAGATCAAGAGTTTATTAAAAAGAAAGAAATCCCCACCACACCAACAAAAAAAAACCGCTGGACAAGATTTCACTTTTTAAAACTTTTACTGCAACAAACCAACTAAAATCAACATAATCCAAACATTAAACAAGTGAGGGATATTTTGAATAAAAACATAAATTTCACTTTAAATAAATGATACAAAGATACACCTCATACAGTTAAAAGCACTTGCATTCTCACACTATTGTGGAACCACATGTAATCTCAGTCTTTCCAATTCTACCTCCGTGGGAACGGTCACTTCCCATCAAATCACTTTGGTCCTCGAGTCGCATTCAC
Organism: Scyliorhinus canicula; assembly: GCF_902713615.1. Classification (NCBI taxonomy): domain Eukaryota; kingdom Metazoa; phylum Chordata; class Chondrichthyes; order Carcharhiniformes; family Scyliorhinidae; genus Scyliorhinus; species Scyliorhinus canicula. Next base: position 3,088,548 of record NC_052147.1, read on the forward strand.
CAGCAGCTACTGGTGCATTCTACCCCAGACACGATTACAGCCAACAAGGTGCTGGTCTTCAAACTCAATCCGCAGTGGCTCGCTTTTCAGAACCCTTTAAACAGTGTGGTGGGCTCTGGCAACACTGACATAGCAGCAATGGGTCTTGTCCAATCCACAATCCCTTACCCTTTTTTGTCAGAGACTACCGCAACGCCTGAATTGAAGACTGCCAACACGCAACTGTTCCGTTCGGACAAAATTCCTACTGTTCTTAAAATTCCTAAAATTCTGTGTCCTGAACTACCAAACCAACCAGCTCTCCTAATCCCACTGCAATGTAGCTTTCTCTTTACGCATTGTTTCGGAGTTCATCCCTATGGCAACCCAAGGTCATATGGGCGTTTACTGAAACTTAATGATGTTGTCATAATCAGGAAACCAATCAACCGTCTTTCAGAATAGTCCTTTGGTCTTAAAGGGACTTTATACAAAAAGAAAATATTGCTTCCCAAAGCACATGGGCGATCACAGTAGCAACCAAAGAGTGGGCGGAATGTACAGACATGGGATGTCGCAAAGTGCTGCACAGCCAATGAGGTATTATGGAAGTGTTGCCACTATTGTAATGTAGGGAATGTGGCAATTTGTGGACAGCAACATCCCACAAACAACAATAAAAACAGAAAATGCTGGAATTACTCAGCAGGTCTGGCAGCATCTGTGAAAGAGAAAGAGAGTTAGCATTTTTCATCAGAATTGTAAAAATTTAGATATGTAATAGATTTGAAGCATGTGAAATGGGGGGACTACACTTGACTGGTTTTATTCATCCAACACATCTCCACTGTCACCCAGCTGGGTTGGACTACTCTCAGCTGGTTCCTCATCTCTCGAATTCTAATCAGAGAATGGCCTCTGTTCCTGGCTCCGCAACGTTACCTCTGGTGTTTACCCCAAGGCTCTATCCTTGGTCCCTTCCTATTTCTCAATAATATGCTGCCCCTCAGTGATCTAATCTGAAATGCAGTTTTTATGTGTACCCGGATAACACCCAGCTCTGTCAGACTCTCCCTCTCTCAGCTCCTCCACTGCCAATTATCAAATATCCAGTACTGGAAGTGTAGAAATTTCCTCTAACTCAATATTGGAACACCAGAAGCAAGACATGGCGGCACAATGGTTAGCACTGCTGCCTACAGCGCCAGGGACCTGGGTTCAATTCTAGCCTTGGGTGACTGTCTGTGCGGAGTTTGTACGTTCTCCCCGTGGCTGCATGGATTTCCTCCGGGTGCTCCGGTTTCCTCTCATGGTCCAAAGACGTGCAGGTTACATGGCTTGGCCACGCTAAATCGCCCTTACTGTCAAAAAAGGTGCAGGTTAACTGGGCTTACGGGGATAGGGCAGGGGAGTGGGCCTAGATAGGGTGCTCTTTCAGAGGGTTGGTGCAGACACAATGGGCTGAATGGTATCCTGCACTGTAGGGATTCTTTGGTTCTCTTAACTTCAGTTCCTGTCACAAACTCTGTTCCCTAACTACTGACAACCATCTCCCTCCCTGACAATGTCTAAAGCTGAACCAGACTCTCTGAAACGTTGGTGTCAAGTTTGACCGACGTGAGTTTCTAACAACATATGCGTGTAACACCAAGACCATTCAGAAAAGTTTCTGGTGGGGAGTCTTCTTGAACTGTCTATACGGCTTGCTCGGCCACTGATAGCTGATAGTTCAGGGCCAACCACATTGGCATGGCAATAATTTTATTATTCATTCATGGGATGTGGGCATTTTGTGCCCATCCCTAATTGTCCTTCAGAAGATGGTGGTGAGTTGCCTTCTTAAACCGCTGCAGTCCATGTCGTGTAGGTAGACCCACTGTGCTGTTAGGGAGGAAGTCCCAATGACAGTGAAGGAACGGCGATATATTTCCCAGTCAGGATGGTGAGTGACTTGGAGGGGAACCTCCAGGTGGTGGGGGTCCCAGGTATCTGCTGCTCTTGTCCTTCTAGATAGTAGTGGTCGTGGGTTTGGAAGGAGCTGTCTGAGGAACCTTGGTGAGTTATTGCAGTGAATCCTGTAGACAGTGCACACGGCTGCCACTGTGCGGTGGTGGAGGGTTTGAATGTTTGTGGATGGGTTGTCAATCAAGCGGGGCTGCTTTGCCCTGGATGGTGTTGAGCTGCCTGAACTCACACATTGGCCCAGGCCAGATAAAGATAGCAGGTTCTTCCCTAAATAGTGAAGTTTTAAAGACAATTTCAGTGCCAAGAAATGGCCACAATTCACAAATTCAATTTTCCAATTTGACTGGGTGGGGTTTAAACATTCAGTTCCAGGTTTGCTAATTGGTCCTACACCAGAACCACTCGGCAGCCTCATTCAATATTAATAACATCAACTACATCATCACTGCAACATTAACAACAAACAATTCATGGAATCAAATGAAATTGCTCTTTGTTCAATTTGCACTTTTCTTTTAGTGTCTCCATTCAAGCAATGACAAAGAAGTCCCACAAGATTGTGCTAACACACACATTACTAATGTCACACAGCTTGGTTTTAAGCCACCTGGGACTTTTGATCAAAGTTAAATAACAGATGTCAATTCCGGGCCAATTGGAATTTCTACAAGTCACACGGGCAGAGTTCCAGTCAGTGTCAGCCCCTCCCGCCTGTCCTTGAATAAATGCCCAGTCATACTCACACACTGTTTCTGCCTTGGTTAGATAACAGTAAGATGTCTTACACACCAGGTTAAAGTCCAACATGTTTGTTTCAAACACGAGCTTTCGGAGCACTGCTGCTTCCTCAGGTGAATGAAGAGGTATGTTCCAGAAACATATATATAGACAAATTCAAAGATGCCAGACAATGTTTAGAATGCAAGCATTTGCAGGTAATTAAGTCTTTACAGATCCAGAGATAGGGGTAACATAGGGGCAGCACGGTAGCATAGTGGGCAGCACAATTGTTTCACAGCTCCAGGGTCCCAGGTTCGATTTTCGGCTTGGGTCACTGTCTATGTGGAGTCTGCACATCCCCCCCGTGTCTGTGTGGGTTTCCTCCGGGTGCTCCGGTTTCCTCCCACAGTCCAAAAATGTGCAGGTTAGGTGGATTGGCCATGATAAATTGCCCTCAGTGTCCAAAATTGCCCTTAATGTTGGGTGGGGTTACTGGGTTATGGGGATAGGGTGGAGGTGTGGGCTTGGGTCGGGTCCTCTTTCCAAGAGCAGGTGCAGACTCGATGGGCCGAATGGCCTCCTTCTGCACTGTAAATTCTATGAAAAAAAATTCTATGTAACCCCAGGTTAAAGGAGGTGTGAATTGTCTCAAGCCAGGACAGTTGGTAGGATTTCGCAAGCCCAGGCCAGATGGTGGGGGGTGAATGTAATGCGACATGAATCCCAGGTCCCGGTTGAGGCCGCACTCGTGTGTGCGGAACTTGGCTATAAGTTTCTGCTCGGCGATTCTGCGTTGTCGCGCGTCCTGAAGGCCGCCTTGGAGAACGCTTACCCGGAGATCAGAGGCTGAATGCCCTTGACTGCTGAAGTGTTCCCCGACTGGAAGGGAACATTCCAGTCTGGTGATTGTCGCACGATGTCTGTTCATTCTTTGTCGCAGCGTCTGCATGGTCTCGCCAATGTACCACGCTTCGGGACATCCTTTCCTGCAGCGTGTGAGGTAGACAACATTGGCCGAGTCGCACGAGTATGTACCGTGTACCTGGTGGGTTCTCACATGTAATGGTGGTATCCATGTCGATGATCTGGCACGTCTTGCAGAGATTGCCATGGCAGGGTTGTGTGGTGTCGTGGTCGCTGTTCTGAAGGCTGGGTAGTTTGCTGCAAACAATGGTTTGTTTGAGGTTGCGCGGTTGTTTGAAGGCCAGTAGTGGGGGTGTGGGGATGACCTTGGAAAGATGTTCATCTTCATCAATGACGTATTGAAGGCTGCGAAGAAGATGTCGTAGTTTCTCCGCTCCGGGAAAGTACTGGACGATGAAGGGTACTCTGTCAGTTGTGTCCCATGTTTGTCTTCTGAGGAGGTCGGTGCGGTTTTTTGCTGTGGCGCGTTGGAACTGTCGATCGATGAGTCGAGCGCCATATCCCGTTCGTACAACGGCATCCTTCAGCGTCTGTAGATGTCTGTTACGCTCCTCCTCGTCTGAGCAGATCCTGTGTATACGGAGGGCTTGTCCATAGGGGATGGCTTCTTTAATGTGTTTAGGGTGAAAGCTGGAGAAGTGGAGCATCGTTAGGTTATCCATGAGCTTGCGGTAAAGCAAAGTGCTGAGGTGGCCGTCCTTGATGGAGATGAGTGTGTCCAAGAATGCAACTGACTTTGGAGAATAGTCCATGGTGAGTCTGATGGTGGGGTGGAACTTATTGATTCACATCTCTTTAACCTGGGGTTACCCCATCTCTGAATCTGTGAAGACTTAATTACCTGCAAATGCTCGCATTCCAAGCATTGTCTGGCATCTTTGAATTTGTCTATATATATGTTTCTGGAACATACCTCTTCATTCACCTGAGGAAGCAGCAGTGCTCCAAAAGCTAGTGATTGAAACAAACATGTTGGACTTCTTACTGTGCTCACCCCAGTCCAACGCCGGCATCTCCACATCCTGGTTAGATAACACTGCTGAAAACTACTGTGCTCCCTATGTCCCCATAAAGAGCTCAACAGCACAAACATGCATTTATAGAGCAACTTTGAAGTAATTTTGAGGCCAAAACATTGTATGTTTTCACGGACTTTGATATAACTCGAGGGACTAAAGGGTTTAAAGGATATTGGCGGGGGGGGGGGGGGGGGGGGGGGGGGGGGACACATGAGCGGGTTACCGAGTTGGATGATCAGCCAGGACCGTAATGAATGACGATGCAGGCTCGAAGAGCTGAATGGTTGGCTTTTATTTTCAATGTCTCAATGAGTAGGCCATTCGGTCCCTCGAGCCTGCTCTCCCATTCAAAACGATTATGTCAGCTCTTCTGCATCAATTCCACTTTCCCATCTGATGCCCATTTCCGTCGATTCCGAGAGATCAAAAATCTGTCTAACGGAGCAATGAATATACTCAACAATTAAGCATTCACAAGACTCTGGGATTGAGAATTCCAGAGATTCACAACTCGACGTGAAGAAATTTCTCCTCCTCTCAGTCCTAAATCCTGAGACCATTCTCCCAAGTTCTCGATCCTCCAGCCACCAGAAACAGCCTCTCAGTACCGACCCTGTCAAACCCTCTGGGAGCAGAAACATTCAGTACCGACCCTGTCAAACCCTCTGGGAGCAGAAACATTCAGTACCCGACCCTGTCAAACCTTCCGGGAGCAGAAACATTCAGTACCGACCCTGTCAAACCCTCTGGGAGCAGAAACATTCAGTACCGACCCTGTCAAACCCTCCGGGAGCAGAAACATTCAGTACCGACCCTGTCAAACACTCCGGGAGCAGAAACATTCAGTACCAACCCTGTCAAACCCTCCGGGAGCAGAAACAGCATCTCAGTACCGACCCTGTCAAACCCTCTGGGAGCAGAAACATTCAGTACCGACCCTGTCAAACCCTCTGGGAGCAGAAACACCCTCTCAGTGTCGACCCTGTCAAACCCTCTGGGAGCAGAAACACTCTCTCAGTGTCGACCCTGTCAAACCCTCTGGGAGCAGAAACATTCAGTACCGACCCTGTCAAACCCTCTGGAAGCAGAAACAGCCTCTCAGTACCGACCCTGTCAAACCCTCCGGGAGCAGAAACATTCAGTACCGACCCTGTCAAACCCTCCGGGAGCAGAAACATTCAGTGCCGACCCTGTCAAACCCTCCGGGAGCAGAAACATTCAGTACCGACCCTGTCAAACCCTCTGGGAGCAGAAACAGCCTCTCAGTGTCGACCCTGTCAAACCCTCTGGGAGCAGAAACATTCAGTACCGACCCTGTCAAACCCTCTGGGAGCAGAAACAGCCTCTCAGTACCGACCTTGTCAAACCCTCCGGGAGCCGAAACATTCAGTACCGACCCTGTCAAACCTCTGGGAGCAGAAACATTCAGTACCGACCCTGTCAAACCCTCCGGGAGCAGAAACAGCCTCTCAGTACCGACCCTGTCAAAATCTCTGGGAGCAGAAACATTCAGTACCGACCCTGTCAAACCCTCTGGGAGCAGAAACAGCCTTTCAGTGTCGACCCTGTCAAACCCTCTGGGAGCAGAAACAGCCTCTCAGTGTCGACCCTGTCAAACCCTCTGGGAGCAGAAACAGCCTCTCAGTGCCGACCCTGTCAAACCCTCCGGGAGCAGAAACATTCAGTACCGACCCTGTCAAACCCTCCGGGAGCCGAAACATTCAGTACCGACCCTGTCAAACCCTCTGGGAGCAGAAACATTCAGTACCGACCCTGTCAAACCCTCTGGAAGCAGAAACATTCAGTACCGACCCTGTCAAACCCTCTGGGAGCAGAAACATTCAGTACCGACCCTGTCAAACCCTCTGGGAGCAGAAACATTCAGTACCGACCCTGTCAAACCCTCTGGGAGCAGAAACAGCCTCTCAGTACCGACCCTGTCAAACCCTCTGGGAGCAGAAACATTCAGTACCGACCCTGTCAAACCCTCTGGGAGCAGAAACATTCAGTACCGACCCTGTCAAACCTTCTGGGAGCAGAAACAGCCTCTCAGTGTCGACCCTGTCAAACCCTCTGGGAGCAGAAACAGCCTCTCAGTACCGACCCTGTCAAACCTCTGGGAGCAGAAACATTCAGTACCGACCCTGTCAAACCCTCTGGGAGCAGAAACATCAGTACCCGACCCTGTCAAACCCTTTGGGAGCAGAAACAGCCTCTCAATGCCGACCCTGTCAAACCCTCCGGGAGCAGAAACATTCAGTACCGACCCTGTCAAACCTCTGGGAGCAGAAACATTCAGTACCGACCCTGTCAAACCCTCTGGGAGCAGAAACATTCAGTACCGACCCTGTCAAACCCTCTGGGAGCAGAAACAGCCTCTCAGTGTCGACCCTGTCAAATCCTCTGGGAGCAGAAACAGCCTCTCAGTACCGACCCTGTCAACCTCTGGGAGCAGAAACATTCAGTACCGACCCTGTCAAACCCTCTGGGAGCAGAAACATTCAGTACCGACCCTGTCAAACCCTCTGGGAGCAGAAACATTCAGTACCGACCCTGTCAAACCCTCCGGGAGCAGAAACATTCAGTACCGACCCTGTCAAACCCTCTGGGAGCAGAAACAGCCTCTCAGTACCGACCCTGTCAAACCCTCCGGGAGCAGAAACATTCAGTACCGACCCTGTCAAACCCTCCGGGAGCAGAAACATTCAGTACCGACCCTGTCAAATCCTCTGGGAGCAGAAACAGCCTCTCAGTACCGACCCTGTCAAACCTCTGGGAGCAGAAACATTCAGTACCGACCCTGTCAAACCCTCTGGGAGCAGAAACATTCAGTACCGACCCTGTCAAACCCTCTGGGAGCAGAAACATTCAGTACCGACCCTGTCAAACCTCTGGGAGCAGAAACACCCTCTCAGTGTCGACCCTGTCAAACCCTCTGGGAGCAGAAACAGCCTCTCAGTACCGACCCTGTCAAACCCTCTGGGAGCAGAAACATTCAGTACCGACCCTGTCAAACCCTCTGGGAGCAGAAACATTCAGTACCGACCCTGTCAAACCCTCTGGGAGCAGAAACAGCCTCTCAGTACCGACCCTGTCAAAACCTCCGGGAGCAGAAACATTCAGTACCGACCCTGTCAAACCCTCTGGGAGCAGAAACATTCAGTACCGACCCTGTCAAACCCTCTGGGAGCAGAAACAGCCTCTCAGTACCGACCCTGTCAAACCCTCCGGGAGCAGAAACATTCAGTACCGACCCTGTCAAATCCTCTGGGAGCAGAAACAGTCAGTACCGACCCTGTCAAACCCTCTGGGAGCAGAAACACCCTCTCAGTGTCGACCCTGTCAAACCCTCTGGGAGCAGAAACAGTCAGTACCGACCCTGTCAAACCCTCTGGGAGCAGAAACATTCTGTACCGACCCTGTCAAACCCTCTGGGAGCAGAAACATTCTGTACCGACCCTGTCAAACCCTCTGGGAGCAGAAACAGCCTCTCAGTACCAACCCTGTCAAACCCTCTGGGAGCAGAAACATTCAGTACCGACCCTGTCAAACCCTCTGGGAGCAGAAACACCCTCTCAGTGTCGACCCTGTCAAACCCTCTGGGAGCAGAAACAGCCTCTCAGTGTCGACCCTGTCAAACCCCTTCAGAATCTTGTTTGATTCAATGAGATCACCTTTCATTCTCCTAAACTCCAGAAAAAATGTACCTAATTTACTCAGCCTCTCATCATAGGCAACCCCTCACCCCAGAGATCAATCTAGTGAACCGCCTTTGTACCACGTTCAGGGCATGTATATCCATCCTTTGATATGGAAACAAAATTGTACACAGCTCTGGTTTCAGCAATGTCCTATTTCCTTGTTCTTGCACTCCAATCCCCTGCAATAAAGGCCAACATGCCATTTAACTTCCCAATTGCTTGCTTCACCTGCATGTTAACTTTCCGTGTTCCTTGTACGAGCTCAGCCAGGACTCCCTGAACGTTTACAAGTTTCTCCCCTTTAGAAAAATGTTCTGCTTTTCTCTTATTACCAAAGCCAATCTCTTCTTTCCCCGCATCACACTACACCTGCCACTTTGCTGCCCGCCCCTAACCTGTCTGTACCTCTTGGCAGCCCCTTTGCATACCTAGGTAGCGGAAAGGCACCAGTGGTGGAGAGATTAAAATCGGGAATTCTCAAGAGGCCAGAATTAAGGGTGCACAGATATCCCAGAGGATTTTGGGGAGCAGCAAGGCCAAGGAGGAATTGAAAACAAGGATGATCATTTGAAAATTGAGACCGCGTGCCAGTGCAGGTCAGCGAGTACAGGGGTGAATAGTAAGTAAGGACCTGGGTAACAGAATGTTCGATAAGCCCAATTTTATGGAGGGTAGGATGTAGGAAGCTGGCTGTGAATGTGATGGAATGATCAAGTCCAGCGGTAACAGTGGATGGATGAGGGTTTCAGCAGCAAGTCAGATGTGATACAGAGGTTGAAAGAGGGGGCCCTAATGATGGTGCGGTAAAGTGGTCAGAAGCTCATTTCAGGGTCACACATCGTACCAAGGTTGGGAACGGCCTGGTTCAGAATCAAACAGTTGCCAGAGACGGTGCGACCGGCAGCTAGGAAAGGCAGTTTGTGGTGGAAACAGAAGGCAACTGCTTTAGTCTCCCTGATATTTAACTGGAGGAAATTTCCAGTCCAGCTGTCAAACAGGCGATGCAATTAATTAGCACAGTGGAGTCGTCGAGAAAGGAGGGGAGGTAAAGCTACGTGTTAGAACATTAGAACATTACAGCGCAGTACGGGCCCTTCGGCCCTCGATGTTGCGCCGACCCGTGAAACCATCTGAAGCCTATCTGACCTACACTATTCCATTTTCATCCATATGTCTATCCAGTGACCACTTAAATGCCATTGTTGCCAGCACAGATATGCAAACTCACACAGCTCTTGTGAATGATGTTGCTGAACGATGTTATAGGATACAGAGGGACATAGATAAGCTGCAGAGCTGGGCTGAGAGGTGGCAGATGGAGTTTAATGCGGAAAAGTGTGAGGTGGTTCACTTTGGAAGGAGTAACAGGAATGCAGAGTACTGGGCTAATGGCAAGATTCTTGGTAGTGTAGATGAACAGAGAGATCTCGGCATCCAGGTACATAAATCCCTGAAAGTTGCCACCCAGGTTAATAGGGCTGTTAAGAAGGCATATGGTGTGCTAGCCTTTATAAGCAGGGGGATTGAGTTTCGGAGCCACAAGGTCATGCTGCAGCTGTACATAACTCTGGTGCGGCCGCTCCTGGAGTACTGCGTGCAGTTCTGGTCACCACATTATAGGAAGGATGTGGAAGCTTTGGAGAGGGTTCAGAGGAGATTTACTAGGATGTTGCCTGGTATGGAGGGAAGGTCTTACGAGGAAAGGCTCAGGGACTTGAGGTTGTTTTCGTTAGAGAGAAGGCTGAGAGGTGACTTAATAGAGACATATAAGATAGTCAGAGGGTTAGATAGGGTGGACAGTGAGAGTCTTTTTCCTCGGTGATGACCAACACAAGGGGACATAGCTTTAAATTGAGGGGTAGTAGATATAGGACAGATGTCAGAGGCAGTTTCTTTACTCAGAGAGTAGTAGGGGTGTGGAACGCCCTGCCTGCAACAGTAGTAGACTCGCCAACTTTAAGGGCATTTAAGTGGTCACTGGATAGACATATGGATGAAAATGGAATAGTGTAGGTCAGATAGGCTTCAGATGGTTTCACAGGTCGGCGCAGCATCGAGGGCCGAAGGGCCCGTACTGCGCTGTAATGTTCTATGTTCATGAGTCTCACCCAGCTAGACCCTGCTCAAGGTTTAAACAACTTCTGTTATGTGAAGGTGAAATGTTACACAGGCCCCATTTACAACATTTTTTGTCTGGATCTAATGTACACCAGCCAGTGAGCTCATCTCTTCAAATGTTAAATTAAAGCAGCATTTTTATCTGTTGTACTAAGATCTTTCCAGGGAGAAGTAATCAGAAATTGCCAAAAGTATCAGGGGAACCGGAGTCACTGTACGGATAGCTGAAAGTCTTCCTCAGGCAGAGACATCTTTCTCTCCTGTGAAAATATGGTACCCAAAAGAAAAGCACCCAGCAAACAACAAGTATGTTAGACAGAAGCATTTCTTTTGTTGGGGTAAGGATATAAAGGGACGCTTATCAATAGAGTTAAGATATAGGTCCATCACAATCTTGTAAAATCACCAACAGCCACCTCCTGTGGGACACAGTACTGAAAAGACATGTACCAGCCTTCAGTGTCTGACAGAACAGTGCTCTCGTTTTACCAACAATATGTGGGACTGGAACACTTTGCTCTTCCTGTCTGGAGATCGATGAAGGCACTGGTGAAGCCAGCATCTCCGTGACAACAGGAGTCCTCAGGTGATTTGCAGGCGTGAGTCAGGGGTAATTGTCAGTGGTATGTGGTGGTGTACACATTGCTCACTCTCTGTGCAGAATGAGTGAGCACAATGTCAGTAGGAAACTCCCACGCAGAGATGAACCCATTACCCACCCAGCACACAAATTATCAACATGGCTGCAAATGCTGTTGAAAAATCCCATATCATCAAACCAGGTCCCAGTCTCTGCTCCCTTCATTCTTCTTAAAAAAAAACTTTTTTTCTCTTTTCTTCTACTGCCTTTATAATAATATTTATTATTGTCACATTAACGTTGCAATGAAGTTACTATGAGAATCCCCTAGTCGCCACATTCCGGCGCCTGTTCGGGTACACAGAGGGAGAATTCAGAATGTCCAATTCACCTAACAGCACGTCTTTCGGGACTTGTGGGAGGAAACCGGAGCACCCGGAGGAACCCACGCAGACACGGGGAGAACGTGCAGACTCCGCACAGACAGTGATGCAAGCCGGGAATCGAACCCAGAACCCTGGAGCTGTGGGGAATAGTGCTAACCAATCAGATGTTTTAACCTATTGAGATAATTAGTGCTTCCTTCTTAAAGGGGCATTGCTGTAAGAAAAAACCCAAACTTTAACGACAACTCAACAGATCAAACTAAAGTGATATTCCCAGTCCCCAGTCCCCTCCCTTCCCATCCGTGAGGGATACTTTGAATGCTCCCTTTACAGAGACACAAGAGGATCAGGCAGCCTCCCCGAACAGGCGTCGGAATGTGGCGACTAGGGACTTTTCACAGCAACTTCATAGAAGCCCACTTGTGGCAATAAGCAATTTTCATTTTCATTTCATTTCATTCCACACCCAGTGATAGTGATAAGAAGTGGGCAACTCCTGTAGGTTTTTGTGAATGCCAAGTGGGTGGACCTAATTGGACTAATTTCGAGGCCTCAGCACTAACCAAGTATTAAACTCTGGGACTAGATCATGCATTATATTGACCCAGTGTTTGTGGGACATTAAAAATACAGATAAGTTCAAGATAGCTCAGCATGTTACCAAGGCAGCAAAGCCAGCCAAGGAGCTAATGTGATGGAGTTATCACGTTTTTACAGTGCAGAAGGAGGCCATTCGGCCCATCAAGTCTACACTGGCCCTTGATAGAGCATCCTACTCAAACCCACACCTCTACCCCATCCTCGTAAGCCCACTTAACCTTTGGACACTAAGGGCAATTTAGCGCGGCCAATCCACCCAACCTGCACATCTTTGGGCTGTGGGAGGAAACCGGAGCACCCGGAGGAAACCCACGTAGACACGAGGAGAACGTGCAGACTCCGCACAGACAATCACCCGAGGCCAGAATTGAACCTGGGACCCTGGAGCTGTGAGACAGCAGTGCTAACCACTGTACCGCCATGCCGCTTTTTAAAAATTATAATTTTATTGCAATGAAAGTGTATATCTCAAGTGCACTTTAAAGAGTTTGGTCAGGAAAAAGGAACTTCCATTTTTTATAATTCCTTTCAGCCTTTAGAATATCGCCAAGTGCTTTAGTCAATGACGTACTTTTGACCTACATTCACGGTTATAATGTAGAAAATGCTGCATAGATTTACACACTGCAAGATCACCAATTGTAGCCAATTCTGATGGATAAATGTCAAGCAGGTCATAGGGCAAACTCCCTGCTCATCCTGTAAAAGAGGGCAGATGGAGACTCAGTTTAACATCTGAGCACTCCCTCATTACTGCAACGGCAGCACTGGATTACATACCCAAGAGGAGTGGTGCTTGAACCGGAGACCTTCTGTCTGAATTAGTATTAGTGACAGGCAGCATGGTTTTGTGAAGGGGAGGTGGTGTCTCACTAACTTGATAGAGTTCTTCGAAGAGGTCACAAAGATGATTGATGCAGGTAGGGCAGTGGATGTTGTCTATATGGACTTCAGTAAGGCCTTTGACAAGGTCCCTCATGGTAGACTGGTACAAAAGGTGGAGTCACACGGGATCAGGGGTGAGCTGGCAAGGTGAATACAGAACTGGCTCGGTGATAGAAGGCAGAGAGTAGCAATGGAAGGGTGCTTTTCTAATTGGAGGGCTGTGACTAGTGGTGTTCCGCAGGGATCAGTGCTGGGACCTTTGCTGTTTGTAGTATATATAAATGATTTGGAGGAAAATGTAACTGGTCTGATTAGTAAGTTTGCAGACGACACAAAGGTCGGTGGAATTGTTCTTTCTTTGTTCTTTGAATTGAGAGAGCTATTCACTGAGCCACAGTTAGGTCAGCACCGGGGTAGGGATAGTGCCTCGGATCTTCCTTCTTCGGGCACAAGAACATGATCTCAAATATTTATTGGTTGGCACTTACCATGGTTGGGTTGTTGAGGGATTGCTGCAGTAGAAGCTGATTCTGTGCTCCAGACTCTGGAGTGGCCCTTCAACCTACGAGATGAGTGAGCTGAGAGCTTGGAAACGGAACCAAGGTCTGCAAGCCTAAAGAGTTAGTATTACCAAGAATCATAAATCTGTGGTTGTTAAGGGTTTTAAAAGGAATTGACTGGGTCGTTAGCCGCCCCCCCCCCCCCCCCCATGATGGAATGCAGAGCAAGGTGACATAATCTTAAAATCAGAGCCATGCCATTCACGGGAGAGGTTAGGAGGGACTGCACACCAAGTGCGTTTGACAAGGAAGGCGACGCATGATTGATCCAGAAGGCGAGATGGCAAGGGGTTGGAGCTGGAATACTAGATTGGATTGAGGATCGGCTGATGACAAAGCAGAGGATCTGGTTAAATGGGTCCTTCTCTGGCTGGTGAACTGTAACTAGCGGGCTGTCGCAGGGGTCAGTCCTCGGACCTCAACTATTCACAATCTATATAAATGATCTGCAAGCAGGGACAGAGTGTAACAGTTTGTGGAAGATACTAAAATAGGTGGGAAAGCAGGCAGTGAAGAGGAGGTACAGATTTTACAGACGGTTATAGATAGGCTAGGAGATTGGGACAAAGTGTGGCAGATGGAGTTTAATGTGGATCAGTGTGAGGTTAACCATTTGGACCGAAAAAATAGGCAAATTATTATCGAAGTCGAAAGCAGATTCAAAATGCGTCTGTGCAGAGGGATCTGGGCAGAGGGATCTGGGCAGAGGGATCTGGGCAGAGGGATCTGGGCAGAGGGATCTGAGCAGAGGAACCTGGGCCCAGGGATCTGGGCAGAGGGATCTGGGCAGAGGGATCCGGGCAGAGGGATCCGGGCAGAGGGATCTGGGCAGAGGGATCTGGGTAGAGGGATCTGGGTAGAGGGATCTGGGCCCAGGAATCTGGGCAGAGGGATCTGGGCAGAGGGATCCGGGCAGAGGGATCCGGGCAGAGGGATCCGGGCAGAGGGATCTGGGCAGAGGGATCTGGGCCCAGGAATCTGGGCAGAGGGATCTGGGCCCAGGGATCTGGGCAGAGGGATCTGGGCAGAGGGATCTGGGCAGAGGGATCTGGGCAGAGGGATCTGGGCAGAGGGATCTGGGTGTCTTTGTTCATAAATCACAGAAAGTCGTTTGCAGGTACAGTGTGTAATTAAAAAGGCAAATGGAATGTGAATGGGACTGGAGTATAAAGTAGAGAAGAGGTGTCGGTGAGACCACATCTGGAGTATTGTGTCCAGTTTTGGTCTCCTTATTTGAGGAAGGATGGGGGTGGCATTGGAGGCAGTTCAGAGGAGGTTCACCAGATTGAACCCGGGGATGAAAGGGTTGACGTACAAGGAAGGATTAAACAGGTTGGGCTCATACTCGCTGGAGTTTAGAAGGATGAGAGGGGATCTGATTGAGGTGTATAAAATCCTAAAAGGGATTAATAAAGTAAACACAGACCAAATGTTCCCCCTTGTGCAGCAATCTAGAACAAGAGGTCATAGGTATAGGTTGAGAGGTGGTAGATTTAGAACCGAGATGAGGAACTACCTCTCACAGAGGGTGGTGAATTTTTGGAACTTGCTGCCCCATAGTGCGGTGGAGTCAGAATCATTAAATGTTTTCAAGAGGGAGACTGATATATTTCTGATTTTAAAAATGGGTTAAGGGATATGGGCAACAGGTTGGGAGGTGGATTTGAGACCAGGAAGGGATCAGTCATAGAGTCATTGATGTTTACAGCATAGAAACAGGCCCTTCGGCCCAGCTTGTCCATGCCGCCCAGTTTCTATCACTAAGCTAGTCCCACTTGCCGCATTTGGCCCATATCCCTCTGTACCCACTCTGCCCATGTAACTGTCTAACTGTTTTTTAAAGGACAAAATTGTACCCGCCTCTACCACTGCCTCTGCCAGCCCGTTCCAGATGCTCACCACCCTGTGTGTGAAGAAATTTCCCCTCTGGTTTCTTTTGTATCTCTCCCCTCTCACCTTAAACCTCTGCCCTCTAGTTCTGGACTCCTCTACCTTTGAGAAAAGATGTTGACTATCTACCTTATCTATGCTCCTCTTTACTTTATAGACCTCTATAAGATCACCCCTAAGCCTCCTACGCTTCAGGGGTAAAAAAGTCCCAGCCTATTGAGGCTCTCCTTATAACTCAGACCATCAAGTCCTGGTAGCATCCTCGTAAATCTCTTCTGTCCTCTTTCTAGTTTAACAATATCCTTCCTATAATAGGGTGACCAGAATTCCATGTGTGGTCTGACCACTGTCTTGTACAACTTCAACAAGACGTCCCAACTCCTGTATTCAATGTTCTGCCCAATAATCCCGAGCATGCTGAATGTCTTCTTCACCACCCTGTCTACCTGTGCCTGTAGCCGTGATCTGATTGAATGGCGGAGCAGGCTCGAAGGGCTGAATTGCCTACTTCTGCTCCTAATTCCTATGTTCCTAAGTCTGAAAGTGGTAGATACTACCTTAATTAATACTTTAAAATCTGAAATTGATATATTTTTGCTCCTCGTTGTGGGCGAGGAGGCGAAGGCGAGAAGGTGGAGTTAAGATACAGATCAGCAACTCTTGTCAGGGGGCAGAAAGACCCATGAAGAAATTTCACAAGATGAGTCAGGAGGGGCTGGTTTAGCACAGTGGGCTAAACAGCTGGCTTGTAATGCAGAACACGGCAGCAGTGCGGGTTCAATTCCCGTTCCAGTCTCCCTGAGCAGGCGCCGGAATGTGGCAGCTAGCGACTTTTCACAGTAACTTCATTGAAGCATACTTGTGACAATAAGCTATTATTATTGTATAGATTGGAGACGCTGGGATTGTTCTCCTCAAAAGAGAATGTGGAGAGGAGATTTGACAATGTTTTTAAAATCACAAATAGGGATCTATGTGAATGGAGCAGACAGGGAAACATCTTCCCAATGGTGCAGGATCACACCCCAGAGGGTGTGGGGACTGTCAGAGAAGCAAATGGCGGCATGAGGAACATATATTTTAAACACAGTGAGTAGCTGGGATTTGGAATGCACTGCCCGAGATGTGGCTTGAGAAGGGAATTGGATGGGCAACTTTAATTTTTAAAATAAATTTAGAGTACCCAATTCATTTTTTCCAAGTAAGGGGCAATTTAGCATGGCCAATCCGCCTACCCTGCACATCTTTGGGTTGTGGGGGTTAGGCCCACACAGACACGGGGAGAATGTGCAAACTCCACACAGACAGTGACCCAGAGCCGGGGACCGTCCTCAGGAGGTGGCCCTGGGTGAGCCACTGTTGCTGCGTGGGCAGCAGGTGACTGATGGGCCGAACGGCCTCCTCCTGTGCTGCTCAGCATTGTCAGGTTGACTGGCTGAAGGGGCTGAATGGCCTCCTGCTGACTGAGTGGGGCTGACAGGGCGGCAGATCCCTACACCGGGAGGAGGGGGGTGGGGAGGGGAACCCAGGATCACACCCTCTCCCTACCTGTCACTACAAGCCCTGACCTCGCCGGTCTGACCCCGGAAATAGAAACCCTGCCCTAGCACCCTTCCCCCCGCACTGATTGACTCTGCGCGGTCCAATCACGTCCTTCCCCCAAGCTGTCCGCCTGCCCCTCCCCCAGACTGCCCGCCCCATCCCCAGACGGGCCGCCCCGCCCCCAGTCTGTCTGCCCCGCCCCGCCCCCAGTCTGTCCGCCCCGCCCCCTGGCTGCCCGCTCCACTCCCTGGCTGCCCAGCCCCGCCCCCAGTCCGCTCCGCCCCCAGGCTGCCAAGCCCCGCCCCCTGGCTGCCCAGCCCCGCCCCCTGGCCCCCAGACCCGCCCCCAGACCCCAGCCCCGCCCCCAGTCCGCTCCATCTCCAGCCGGCGCCGCCCCCAGGCCCTAGCCCCGCCCCGTGGCTGCCCAGCCCGCTCCCAGACACTCACTCACACCCCGCCCCCAGTCCGCTCCCCCCCCCAGCCCCGCCCCCTGGCTGCCCAGCCCCGCCCCCTGGCCACCAGCCCCGCCCCAGCCCCGCCCCCAGTCCGCTCCGCTCTCCAGCCGGCGCCGCCCCCAGGCCCTAGCCCCGCCCCGTGGCTGCCCAGCCCCGCCCCCTGGCCCCCAGCCCCGCCCCCAGCCCCTAGCCCCGCCCAGTCCGTTCCGCTCTCCAGCCGGCGCCGCCCCAGGCCCTAGCCCGCGCCCGTGGGCCCAGCCCCGCCCCCTGGCCCCGCCCCGCCCCCAGCCCTAGCCCCGCCCCAGTCCGTTCCGCTCCCACCGGCGCCGCCCTGGCCCCCTGGCCGCCAACCCGCCCCCTGGCCCCTAGCCCCGCCCCCAGTCCGCCCAGCCCCGCCCCCCGCCCAGCCCCGCCCCCTGGCTGCCCAGCCCCGCCCCCTGGCCCCCAGCCCCGCCCCCAGCCCCTAGCCCGCCCCCAGCCCTAGCCCCGCCCCCAGCCCCTAGCCCCGCCCCCAGCCTCAGCACCGCCCCCAGTCCGCTCCGCTCTCCAGCCGGCCCCGCCCCCTGGCTGCCAGCCCCGCCCCAGCCCCGCCCCCAGCTCCTAGCCCCGCCCCCAGTCCGCTCCGCTCTCCAGCCGGCGCCGCCATGTTCTCGCTGCTGCGGATTTCGTGCCGGACGGCGGCGCGCCGGGCGCTGGGCCCGGTCCCAGGCGTGTGGAGTGATCCGGCTGTGTGGGAGGGAGAGGAAGGAGGGGGATGGCGCCGGGGAGGAGG
>NC_052147.1:3107143-3156072 GCF_902713615.1 Scyliorhinus canicula
ACCTTTTGTGTGGCACCTTATCAAAGGCTTTCTGGAAATCCAGATATACCACATCCATTGGCTCCCCGTTATCTACTGCACTGGTAATGTCCTCAAAAAATTCCACTAAATTAGTTGGGCACGACCTGCCCTTTATGAACCCATGCTGCGTCTGCCCAATGGGACAATTTCTATCTAGATGCCTCGCTATTTCTTCCTTGATGAACGATTCGAATCAAACTGAGCCTGGCTCATGATGCGGACGAATTCACCCTGCCCAGGGCATCAGCTCACAAGTCCTCATCCAGCTCCTCGCCCAGCTCCTCCTCCCACTTGCCCTTCAGCTCCTCCACTAAGGCTTCCTCCGCCTCCTGCAGCTCCTGATATATGTCCGACACCTTCCCCTCTCCTACCCAGATGCCAGACACCACCCTGTCCTGTATCCTTCGCAGGGGTAACAGCGGAAATGTCCCCACCTGTTTCTTGAGAAAGTACCAAACCCGGAGATACCTGAAAGCATTCCCCGGGGACAGGCCGAACTTCTCCTCCAGCGCCTGCATCCTGGAGAAAGTCCCATCTATAAACAGATCCCCCATCCTTCTAATGCCTGCCCTCTACCAGCCTTGGAACCCTCCATCTATCCTGCCCGGAGAAAATCTGTGGTTGTTCCATATCGGGGTCCAAACTGAGGCCTGAGGCCCCTTCCTCCTTCCTGTGCCTCCTCCACTGACCCCAGACCCTCAGTGCCGCTGCCACCACCAGGCTTGTGGTGTATCGTGCTGGCGAGAACGGCAGCGGTGCGGTTACCAGTGCCGCTAGGCTGGTGCCTTTGCATCACGCCGACCCCTCCTCCATTACCCACTTCCTAATCATGGCCACATTCACCGCCCAATAGTGGCTGCAGAGCTTCGGCAGTGCCAAACCCCCCCCGGCCTACGCTCCAAGAATACTCTCTTGACTCGCGGGGTTTTATTTGCCCAGACGAATCCCGTGATAATCCTGTTTACCCGCTTGAAAAAGGATTTGGGGAGGCACTGAAAAATGAACAAGAATCTGGGAAGAACTGTTATCTTCACAGTCTGCACTCTTCCCGCCGGGGAAAGCGGGAGCATGTCCCACCTTTTAAAGTCTCCCTCCATCTGCTCTACAAGCCGAGACAAATTGAGCCTGTGTCGGACATCCCAGCTCCGAGCCACCTGTATACCTAAATATCGAAAGCTCCTCTCCACTATCCTGAGTGGGAGCTCCCCTAGTCTCTCCTCCTGGCCCCTTGCGTGGATTATAAACAGCTCACTTTTCCCCACGTTCAGCTTGTACCCTGAGAAGCTACCAAAGTCCCCCAGTATCTGCATGACCCCCCTCCTCCCCGGACCAGCCCCCTCCAGTTCCTCGAAGTCCTATGGCCAACGGTTCAATTGCCAGGGCAAATAGCAACGGGGATAGGGGACACCCCTGCCTCGTTCCTCAGTGTAACCTGAAATACTCCGACCTCAGCCGGTTCGTGGACACGCTCGCTACGGGGGTCTGATACAGTAGCTTGACCCACCCTATGAATCCCTCCCCGAATCCAAAGCTACCTAACACCTCCCACAGGTACTCCCACTCCACCCTGTCAAAGGCTTCTCCCCATCCGTTGCAGCCACTACTTCTACGTTCCCCCCCCCCCTCCGACGGCATCATAATAATATTCAGGAGCCTCCTCACATTCATGTTCAGTTGCCTGCCCTTAACGAAACCCGTCTGGTCCTCCTCAATCACTCCCGGGACACAGTCCTCTATTCTGGTGGCCAGCATTTTTGCCAGCAATTTGGCATCTACATTCAGTAGCTGATATCGGCCTGTTGGACCCACATTGGAGCGGATCCTTCTCCTTCTTCAAAATAAGCGCGATCAGTGCCTGCAACATCATTCGGGGAAGGGCTCCTCTCTCCTTCGACTCGTGTGGGGCTGGTTTAGCTCACTGGGCTAAATTGCTGGCTTTTAAAGCAGGCCAGAAGCACGGTTTGATTCCCCTACCAGCCTCCCCAGACAGGCACCGGAATGTGGCAACGAGGAGCTTTTCACAGTAACTTCATTGAAGCCTACTCATGACAATAAAACGATTTTCAGCGTTGTGCCTTGCTCAGCACAAAGACGTCAATCCGCGAGTAGACTTTATGGACGTGGGAGAAAACTTCTTCGCCCTAGGCTGCCCAAATCTCCACTCGTCCATGCCCCCCACCTGATCCATAAACTCCCACAGGGCCCTGGCCGCCGCTGGCCTCTTTCCCGACCTGGACTTAGACACGTCCAATGCCTGGTCCAGGACAGTATTAAAGTTCCCCCCCCCCCCATAATCAAGTTACTTGACTCCAGATCCGGGATCTTACCCAGCATGCGCCTCATGAACTCCGTATCATCCCAGTTCGGGGCATACACGTTCACCAACACCACCCGGGCCCCCTGTAACCTGTCACTCACCATTATGTACCTGCCCCCCTTGTCTGCCACGATGCTCCCTGCTTCAAACGCCACCCGTTTACTCACCAAAATTGCCACCCCTCTGGTCCTTGAGTCTAGCCCTGAGTGGAACACCTGGCCCACCCATCCTCTCCTTAACCTCGTTTTAAGTGCGTCTCCTGCAGCATGGCCGCGTCCGCCTTCAACCCCTTTAGATGCGAGAACATGCAGGACCTCTTGACCGGCCCGTTCAGGCCCCTCACATTCCACGTGATCAGCCTGGATGGGAGGTTGACCCCCCCCCCCCCCGGCCTGGCCATCTCCCTTTTTCGGCCAGCCACGTGCCCACGTCACTCCAGTCCCCCGCCGGAGGACCCCCCAGCCCGACTCTTCATCTATCCCCAACAACTGGCTCCCCTTCAGTCAGTAAAGCAGCACCCCTCCCGCCCCCCAGCAAACACCCCCCCCCCCCACCCCAGCCAAGCACCTGCTTAGCACTGATTCCCCCCCCCCCCCCCCATTGTGCTTCTGTAAGTCAGCTGACCCCGACCGCTCCCGCTCTCCAAACTTACTGTTGTCTCCTCTTCCGGGCCCCCCCCACTCCCCCTCCCCCGCAAGGTAAGAGGGTAAGTGCCATCCGGATCCTTCCCGAACGCCGGACAACACAACCCGGGCGTTACCCTGCCACCTCCTCTTCCGGGCCCCCCCCCACCACCTCCACCAACGGGAACCTCCTCCATCTACCCTGTCTGGTCCAGTTGGAATTTTGTAGGTTTCTATGTGATTCCCCCTCATTCTTCTAAACTCCAGCGAATACAATCCTAACCAACTCAACCTCTCCTCGCCCCCCCCCGTGGGCGCGGGGTGTCCGCCCCGCTCCCTGTGGGCGCGGAGTCTCTACCCCGGGCTATATTTTTGGGATGTCTGACGTACAGTTTTTAATCTTTACCTCAGGAAGGCGGAGGTATAGCATTGCTGCCTCACAGCGCTGAGCACCCGGGTTCGAATCCTGGCTCTGGGTCTCTGTTGGTGTGGAGTTCTCCCCGTGTCTGCGTGGGTTTCACCCCCACAACCCAAAGGATGTGTAGGATAGGTGGATTGGCCACGCTAAATTTCCCCTTAATTGAAAAAAATAATAATTGTGCACTCCAACTTTATTAAAAAAGAAATGTTTTCATTCAGGATTTGAATTTTTGGAGTTGTTTACCTGAAAGGGACGTGGCTACTCAGGAATTCCTAGATTTCTGGATTCGAGGGGAATTGAGGGAAATGGAGTAGAGGTTAATGAAGTTCAGGTGAATGATTTTATTGAATTTTGGAACAGGTTTGAAGGGCCGAATGTCCTGCTATATTGTGGCAGAGTCCTGGGGGTTCCTGACATTTTGGTGAAAAATGGAGCAACACGGGGATAGAGGAACTTCATGCACTCTGTCTGATTATTTCTTTTGTCCTTTGAAACAGGGATTAAAAACTATTCCAACTGGCCGACCATCCCTCAGATCTACTTTGACGGGGAATTTGTTGGCGGATGCGACATTCTACTACAGATGCATCAGAACGGGGACCTCGTGGAGGAGCTGAAGAAACTTGGCATCCGCTCCGCGCTCTTAGATACGGAGAAAGAGGACAAGAAGTAGAAAAATGGGCCCCCACAATCGAGTGGACCCCTGTCCTAACTGGCATCTCGTGTGGACAGTGTTGCTGGTTTTATATTAAGTATTACTGTGTCATTGGGGATGTTGGCAAAGGAAAAATGGATTAAGAGCTCAATTGCGTGGCTGGTGTTAATACACTAATGATACCGGCTCCATCAGCTTGTTGGACCCGACAGTCCTAGCCGTCATGGACAAAATAAAATGGTGAAGCAGGTTAAACAGCAGATGTTACCACAGTGATTTTCAGTGCCGTGTGTTTTTATGAATAAATAAAATAAATTGTGATTTTTCTTTTTAAATTTGAGAGGTGTTTTGATGAGTTGGGTTGAAGTTCTGTCTCATCACCCACCAGCCGTGACTCGAGGATGGATGCAGTCACGGGCGCTTGCAGTATTGTTGATTGTGAGATTGGCATTTCAGCAGAAACCTGTCTGCAGTCCATTCCCAACACAGTCTGTTCCCTGTTACACTCGGATTCCGTGAGGTTGGCTACTGATGTCACACTGGTGCGCTGATTCTTCTAACCTTGCTGCAGATGGAATTTTGCTCGATCTAACCCATCACCTGCCGTGGGAGGATTTGGGACAGTAGTGAGAATTTTGTTCTAAGTCGTGTTGCACTTCCCCAGGAACCTTTGATGGGACAGTGTAGAGGGAGCTTTACTCTGTATCTAACCCCGTGCTGTACCTATCCTGGGAGTGTTTGATGGGGGCAGTGTAGAGGGAGCTTTACTCTGTATCTAACCCCGTGCTGTACCTGTCCTGGGAGTGTTTGATGGGGACAGTGTAGAGGGAGCTTTACTCTGTATCTAACCCCGTGCTGTACCTATCCTGGGAGTGTTTGATGGGGGCAGTGTAGAGGGAGCTTTACTCTGTATCTAACCCCGTGCTGTACCTGTCCTGGGAGTGTTTGATGGAGACAGTGTAGAGGGAGCTTTACTCTGTATCTAACCCCGTGCTGTACCTGTCCTGGGAGTGTTTGATGGGGACAGTGTAGAGGGAGCTTTACTCTGTATCTAACCCCGTGCTGTACCTGTCCTGGGAGTGTTTGATGGGGACAGTGTACAGGGAGCTTTACTCTGTATCTAACCCCGTGTTGTACCTGTCCTGGGAGTGTTTGATGGGGACAGTGTAGAGGGAGCTTTACTCTGTATCTAACCCCGTGCTGTACCTGTCCTGGGAGTGTTTGATGGGGACAGTGTAGAGGGAGCTTTACTCTGTATTTAACCCCGTGCTGTACCTGTCCTGGGAGTGTTTGATGGGGACAGTGTAGAGGGAGCTTTACTCTGTATCTAACCCTGTGCAGTACCTGTCCTGGGAGTGTTTGATAGGGACAGTGTAGAGGGAGCTTTACTCTGTATCTAACCCCGTGCTGTACCTGTCTTGGGAGTGTTTGATGGGGACAGTGTACAGGGAGCTTTACTCTGTATCTAACCCCGTGCTGTACCTGTCATGAAATGTCTTTACTCGGAAAGTTGTGACTGAGGTGGATAGATTTTTAGCCACTAAGTGAATCAAGGCATTATGTGACCTGACTGGGACGTAGAGTTGATATAATCATTTATCCATGATCTTACTGAACAGCAGAGCAGGCCAGAAGAATGTATGGCCTACTCTTAATCTTGTGTACCCATATTGTACCTTCCCTGTGTGTTTGGCACAAGAGTGGGAGCTTTATTCATTCTCAAGCTCTGGGAAATCTTCAGAGCTTTATCTAACTGGTGGTGGACCTGCCCTGGGAGTAGTCAGTGGAGTGTTTATCAGCTGTTGATTATTGACTTTGGAGATTAGGTGAAGGTATGATACAGGACTACATGTGTGTTGAACAGCAGATGTAACCAGCAAAAGACAGACACGTGATCCCACAACCGCTCGATCAGATCAAAGCTCTGCAGTCTCGTCACATCCGTCATAAATAGTGGTGCATAATTCAACAACTGATGAGAGGAGGAACATCCACAAACTCCCCCCTCCTTGACGATGGGGTAGCGCAGCAAATCAGTGCTAACGGCAAGGCTGAAGCACTTGCAACATTTGAAGTCAATGAGAATTCGTTTGAGGGCAAACTGTTCATACCTGGCACAAAGGGGGTTGTTGGAAGTCGATCATCTCTGATGCAGGAGTTCATCGGGCTGCTGTTCTGGGCCCAATCATCTTCAACTGCTTTATCAATAATCAGAAGTGGTGATGTTTGCTGACGACTACAATGTTCAGCACCATTCGCAGATCTTCATACAGAAACTGTCTATATGCAACAAGATCAACTACGTTGAGGCTTGGTCTGATAAGTGGTTGGTGATGTTTGTGCAACCCAAGTGTCAGAAATCACCATCTCCAACAAGAGGGAATCTGAACCATTCCCCATGATATACAATGGCATTACCATCACTGAATATCCCACTATCAACAGCCTGGGATAACCATTGAGCAGATCGGAGGCTAGGATTCTGCTGCGGGTAATTCACCGCCTAGCTCCCCATAGTTTCACCACCTATAAAGCACAAGTCAGGAGTGGTGAAATGCTCTCTACTCACCTGGTTGAGTACAGTTCCAACACTCCAGAACCTCAAAGCTGAGGATACAGCACACTCAGTCGGCAACCCCCTTCAACATCCCTCCACTATTGACGCACAGTGATAGCTGTGTGTACTGTACAAGATAACACTGCAGCAACTCACCAGGGCTCCTTAGCACCTTCCAAACTAGCGACCTCCCTATCACTTCGAAAGACACGGGCAGCTGACACATGGGAATACCACCACCTGCAAACTCCCTTACAAGCCACCACATCATCCTGACCAGGAAATAAATTTGTCATTGTCTCTGGCACTCTAACTACCAGCACTGTGGGTGGACCTACTCCATATGCATTGCAGCGGTTCAAGAAGGCAGGTTGTCTTCTCAAGGGCAATTAGGGATGGGCAATCAATGCTTTTTATGCTAGCGATGCCCACATCCTGTGAACCAACAACAAAAAAATGGAATTCACCGCCTGGAAAGTATCAGTCCAAATTTGGGCATTTGCTGAAAGCACGGTGACACAGGAGCTACATTGCTGGAAATTTCAGGTCCCTCTCCACACACTATTATAGTGGGACTCTCCACGCACCATTATAGTGGGACTCTTAGGCAGCATGGTGGCACAGTGGTTAGCATTGCTGCCTATGGCGCTGAGGACCCGGGTTCGAATCCCGGCCCTGGGTCACTGTCCGTGAGGAGTTTGCACATTCTCCCCGTGTCTGCATGGGTTTCACCCCCACAACCCAAAGATGTGCAGGGTAGGTGGATTGGCCACACTAAATTGGCCCTTAATTGGAAAAAATAATTGGGTACTCTAAATTTATAGAAAAAAAATAGTGGGACTCTTGTCAAAAGTCGATGCCAGGAATCTCAGTTTCAGGTTGTAGACTCACTTTGTACCTGAGCATAACCCACAATCTGAAGTGTATTACATGGAGGAGAACCTACATGACAACTTGAATTTATACAGTCATCCAGTTTCGAAGCATTAGCTCCCGTCTCCACAGATGCTGCCAGGCCTGTTGAGATTTTCCAGTGTGCTCTGTTTTTGTTGGAATTTATCATTAACATTGCAAAAACATTCCAAGATGCTTTATTCTGAGTATTATCAATCAAAGTCTGACACCAAGCCAAAGGACGAGATGTCAGGACAAGCAATCAAACACTTGGTCCAAGCGGTAGGTTTTGTTGAGTGTCTTGAAGGAGGTGAGAGAGGTAGGGATGCAGAGGGTTTTCGGAAGGGAATATCAGAGCTTGAGATTTGGGCAGCTGATTGCAACCCTACCATTTGTGGCGCAATTAAAACTGGGATGTACCGGATGCCAGAACTGGAGGGGCAGAGATGTCAGAGTATAGTAAGGCTGAAGGATTTTGGAGTTTTGGTTTGTAGGAAGGGTGGGACCAATAGCTGTCTATTCGGCACTACACTACTGACTGGGGTGTTCTCAGGATTATTTCAATGGTACAGATAATATTTGTGTCATTTGATGATGGTCATACACCAGAGGAGGATCAAACATTGTGTGTGATGCAGGTAAACCAGCCAGATTGCTGCTGTCAGGACAGGAGAGTGGTTTTACCCAGCCCATTCACTTCACAGAAATGGAATAGTCCATCCTGGCATTGTCATGACCTTTTCCCCCATTTCGTCGGTGCTCACCGGTGCCAATGTCAAAGCTTGGGACAGCTGGTCGCCTTCCCGAATTAGAGATGCACTGGGCAGTCGTGTTTGACTGCAATTGACATCTTGGCTGGCATATCAGGAGGGAGCAGAGGTGCAAGCTGAGCCTAGCGGGAGGGGCCTATTTACTGCAAGTGTAAAGCAAGCAAACATCAAAGGAGTGAGTCATAAATTGACAACAGTAAACTGGTCTGTAACATTAACAGTGTTACAGACCAGCACCTTTCACAATCTCAGAACATCGCAAAGATCTTCAGCCAAGTAAGTGCTTTTGAAGGTGTAATCGCTGTTCCTCAAAATGCAAAAGGTTATTCGCACAAGGCAGATTCTCAAACAGCATTGCGACAATGACCAGATCATCTACTCTTTAGTAGGCTTGGTTAAGGGATGAAGTTGGCAAGGATACTGCAGAGTCTGTTCGTATTCTTCAAAATGGGACGATCTGACGGGAGGGGAGCAGTACCTCGGTTTACCATCCATTCAAAGGACAGTGCAGCACTCCCTCAGTACTGAACTGGAGCGCCGGCCTATAACCGTGCAAACAGTGGGAAGTATTCAAAGCATTTGGTACAATGCAAAGCTCAGTACATATCCCTAAAAGGCAACGGCTTCACTTATGTGGTTAACCATAGGCACTGATGAGATAAGAAACAGTGCCAAGAGAAACGGCTTAGAAAAATAAAAGCATGATCCTCTCGATTGGGAGAGCTGGAAGGAAGAGAAAGTCAGCAAGAAGTAGCACAAAACGTAATGTGAAGCAAAAACTTTCGAATGTTTTCAAAGCCCACACTAAAAGTTTTATCAAAATATTAAGAGTAATGAAGGAGAATGTGGATCAACTGAAGACCAATATGGACTAACTCAAACAGAAAGAAATAGTTTCGGGTCAGATCTAAACAACAGCTAAAAGATTGCCCTCGAACAGTGAAATGAAAGAAGTGGAAAACACAGTAATCGTGAGAAGGGGCCCTGTACCCCAGTGAGAGTCAGCACCTTCAGGAGAGGAGGGGACCCTGTACCCCAGTGAGAGTCAGCACCTTCAGGAGAGGGACCCTGTATCCCAGTGAGAGTCAGCACCTTCAGGAGAGGAGGGGACCCTGTACCCCAGTGAGAGTCAGCACCTTCAGGAGAGGAGGAGACCCCGTACCCCAGTGAGAGTCAGCACCTTCAGGAGAGGGACCCTGTACCCCAGTGAGTCAGCACCTTCAGGAGAGGAGGGGACCCCGTACCCCAGTGAGAGTCAGCACCTTCAGGAGAGGAGGGGCCCTGTACCCCAGTGAGAGTCAGCACCTTCAGGAGAGGAGGGGACCCTGTACCCCAGTGAGAGTCAGCACCTTCAGGAGAGGAGGGGGACCCTGTACCCCAGTGAGAGTCAGCACCTTCAGGAGAGGGACTCTGTACCCCAGTGAGAGTCAGCACCTTCAGGAGAGGAGGGGACCCTGTACCCCAGTGAGAGTCAGCACCTTCAGGAGAGGAGGGGACCCTGTACCCCAGTGAGAGTCAGCACCTTCAGGAGAGGGACTCTGTACCCCAGTGAGAGTCAGCACCTTCAGGAGAGGAGGGGACCCTGTACCCCAGTGAGAGTCAGCACCTTCAGGAGAGGAGGGGACCCTGTACCCCAGTGAGGGTCAGCACCTTCAGGAGAGGAGGAGACTCCGTACCCCTGTGAGAGTCAGCACCTTCAGGAGAGGAGGGGGAGTCTGTACCCCAGTGAGAGTCAGCACCTTCAGGAGAGGAGGGGGTCCCTGTACCCCAATGAGAGTCAGCACCTTCAGGAGAGGAGGGGACTCTGTACCCCAGTGAGAGTCAGCATCTTCAGGAGAGGGACCCTGTACCCCAGTGAGAGTCAGCACCTTCAGGAGAGGAGGAGACCCCGTACCCCTGTGAGAGTCAGCACCTTCAGGAGAGGAGGGGGAGTCTGCACCCCAGTGAGAGTCAGCACCTTCAGGAGAGGAGGGGGTCCCTGTACCCCAATGAGAGTCAGCACCTTCAGGAGAGGAGGGGACTCTGTACCCCAGTGAGAGTCAGCATCTTCAGGAGAGGGACCCTGTACCCAAGTGAGAGTCAGCAACTTCAGGAGAGGAGGGGGTCCCTGTACCCCCGTGAGAGTCAGCACCTTCAGGGGAGGGGACCCTGTACCCCAGTGAGAGTCAGCACCTTCAGGAGAGGAGGGGGTGTCTGTACCCCAGTGAGAGTCAGCACCTTCAGGAGAGGAGGGGGTGTCTGTACCCCAGTGAGAGTCAGCACCTTCAGGAGAGGAGGGGACCCTGTATCCCAGTGAGAGTCAGCACCTTCAGGAGAGGAGGGGACGCTGTACCCCAGTGAGCGTCAGCACCTTCAGGAGAGGAGGGGACCCTGTACCCCAGTGAGAGTCAGCACCTTCAGGAGAGGAGGGGGTCCCTGTACCCCAGTGAGAGTCAGCACCTTCAGGAGGGGGGCCCAGTACCCCAGTGAGAGTCAGCACCTTCAGGAGAGGAGGGGGTCCTGTACCCCAGTGGGAGTCAGCACCTTCAGGAAAGGAGGGGGGTGTCTGTACCCCAGTGAGAGTCAGCACCTTCAGGAGAGGAGGGGACCCTGTACCCCAGTGAGAGTCAGCACCTTCAGGAGAGGAGGGGGTGTCTGTACCCCAGTGAGAGTCAGCATTTTCAGGGAAGGAAGGGGACCCTGTACCCCAGTGAGAGTCAGCACCTTCAGGAGAGGAGGGGACACTGTACCCCAATGAGAATCAGCATCTTCAGGAGAGGGACCTGTACCCCAGTGAGAGTCAGCACCTTCAGGTGAGGGGGGGGGGGGGGGTCTCGTACCCCAGTGAGAGTCAGCACCTTCATGAAGGGAGGGGATGCTGTACCCCAGTGAGAGTCAGCACCTTCAGGAGAGGAGGGGACCATGTACCCCAGCAAGAGTCAGCATCTTCAGGAGAGGAGGGGGGCCCTGTACCCCAGTGAGAGTCAGCACCTTCAGGAGAGGAGGGGACCCTGTACCCCAGTGAGAGTCAGCACCTTCAGGAGAGGAGGGGACCTTGTACCCCAGTGAGAGTCAGCACCTTCAGGAGAGGAGGGGTCCTGTACCCCAATGAGAGTCAACACCTTCAGGAGAGGGACCCTGTACCCCAGTGAGAGTCAGCATCTTCAGGAAAGGAGGGGCCCCCGTACCCCAGTGAGAGTCAGCACCTTCAGGAGAGGAGGGGACCCTGTACCCCAGTGAGAGTCAGCACCTTCAGGAGAGGAGGGGGACCCCGTACCCCAGTGAGAGTCAGCATCTTCAGGAAAGGAGGGGCCCCCGTACCCCAGTGAGATTCAGCACCTTCAGGAGAGGAGGGGGTGTCTGTACCCCAGTGAGAGTCAGCACCTTCAGGAAAGGAGGGGACCCTGTACCCCAGTGAGAGTCAGCACCTTCAGGAGGGGGACCCTGTACCCCAGTGAGAGTCAGCACCTTCAGGAGAGGAGAGGGACCCTGAACCCCAGTGAGAGTCAGCACCTTCAGGAGAGGAGGGGACCCTGTACCCCAGTGAGAGTCAGCACCTTCAGGAGAGGAGGGGGTCCCTGTACCCCAGTGAGAGTCAGTACCTTCAGGAGAGGAGGGGGTGTCTGTACCCCAGTGAGAGTCAGCACCTTCAGGAGAGGAGGGGTCCCTGTACCCCAGTGAGAGTCAGCACCTTCTGGAGAGGAGGGGGTCCTGTACCCCAGTGAGAGTCAGCACCTTCAGGAGAGGAGGGGACCTTGTACCCCAGTGAGAGTCAGCACCTTCAGGAGAGGAGGGGATCCTGTATCCCAGTGAGAGTCAGCACCTTCAGGAGAGGAGGGGACCCTGTACCCCAGTGAGAGGCAGCACCTTCAGGAGAGGAGGCGGTCCCTGTACCCCAGTGAGAGTCAGCACCTTCAGGAGAGGAGGGGGTGTCTGTACCCCAGTGAGAGTCAGCATCTTCAGGAGAGGAGGGGGCCCTGCACCCCAGTGAGAGTCAGCATCTTCAGGAAAGGAGGGGCCCCCGTACCCCAGTGAGATTCAGCACCTTCAGGAGAGGAGGGGGTGTCTGTACCCCAGTGAGAGTCAGCACCTTCAGGAAAGGAGGGGACCCTGTACCCCAGTGAGAGTCAGCACCTTCAGGAGGGGGACCCTGTACCCCAGTGAGAGTCAGCACCTTCAGGAGAGGAGAGGGACCCTGAACCCCAGTGAGAGTCAGCACCTTCAGGAGAGGAGGGGACCCTGTACCCCAGTGAGAGTCAGCACCTTCAGGAGAGGAGGGGGTCCCTGTACCCCAGTGAGAGTCAGTACCTTCAGGAGAGGAGGGGGTGTCTGTACCCCAGTGAGAGTCAGCACCTTCAGGAGAGGAGGGGACCCTGTACCCCAGTGAGAGTCAGCACCTTCAGGAGAGGAGGGGTCCCTGTACCCCAGTGAGAGTCAGCACCTTCTGGAGAGGAGGGGGTCCTGTACCCCAGTGAGAGTCAGCACCTTCAGGAGAGGAGGGGACCTTGTACCCCAGTGAGAGTCAGCACCTTCAGGAGAGGAGGGGATCCTGTATCCCAGTGAGAGTCAGCACCTTCAGGAGAGGAGGGGACCCTGTACCCCAGTGAGAGGCAGCACCTTCAGGAGTGGAGGCGGTCCCTGTACCCCAGTGAGAGTCAGCACCTTCAGGAGAGGAGGGGGTGTCTGTACCCCAGTGAGAGTCAGCACCTTCAGGAGAGGAGGGGGCCCTGCACCCCAGTGAGAGTCAGCACCTTCAGGAGAGGAGGGGGTGTCTGTCCCCCAGTGAGAGTCAGCATCTTCAGGAGAGGAGGGGGAGTCTGTACCCCAGTGAGAGTCAGCACCTTCAGGAGAGGAGGGGACTCTGTACCCCAGTGAGAGTCAGCATCTTACGGTAGCATGGTGGTTAGCATCAATGCTTCACAGCTCCAGGGTCCCAGGTTCGATTCCCGGCTGGGTCACTGTCTGTGTGGAGTCTGCACGTCCTCCACTGTGGGTGGGTTTCCTCCGGGTGCTCCGGTTTCCTCCCACAGTTCAAAGATGTGCGGGTTAAGTAGATTGGCCAGGCTAAATTGCCCTTAGTGTCCTAAGAAAAATAATGTTTTTGGGGGTTGTTGGGTTACTGGTATAGGGTGGATACATGGGCTTGAGTAGGGTGATCATGGCTCGGCACAACATTAAGGGCCGAAGGGCCTGTTCTGTGCTGTACTGTTCTAATTCTAATTCTAATCTTCAGGAGAGGAGGGGGTGCCTGTACCCCAGTGAGAGTCAGCACCCTCAGGAGAGGAGAGAAAACAGGGAATTCTTGAATTTGGGGTGGATTCTGCCTCTCCAAGGCTGTATTGATTAGAGATTAGATTTACTGTACTGATTAGGAACTCGACTTTAAAAAAATCACCTTGCCAAGCCCCTCGCTGGAATGAATGAGCGCTGGGCTCAGAGTGAGTGTCAGATACCAGGAAGGTGAGCATTGTCAGTCTCGGATCAGCCTCAGGCACCAGGGACGATGTTACATTTTGACTCGGTCCTTGAATAAAGCTGCAGTGAAACTGAAAGGTTAGACTGAAGTGTATTTTGTGGGTGCAACAGTGAAAATTGATTGCTCTGATTAGTCACCACGGTATCATTCCAAGCTGTGAGTGGACGAGGGGAGGTGAATTGAATAGAACTCAGACGGATCTTGCCGAGCAATAGGCAACACAGAATAGAGAGGTAAAGAGGGAGAGGGAGGGAGGCCAGGAGTTGCTCCAATTCTGTTTTGTGAAACAATCAGAGAACCCCCAGGAAGAGAATGTCCAGGTTGTTGCAGGCTTTCACTCAGGCTGTGTGTCTAGTGTAAGAATATGTAAATGAAGTTGGCTCTGGATTGGGGCCAAGTGAGTAGATCATTTACAGACACAATACAATACTGCCAAACCCAAAATATAAATCAGTTCAGATATTTAGTTCGGGTGGAGCCAGCTTTGTCAGGGCTGGTATTGGGCGGAGCAGGAGCTGGGTGCTGAAGGTTTCTCTAAAGCCAGGGAGCAGGAGCTGGGTGCTGAAGGTTTCTCTGTACTCAGGGAGCAGGAGCTGGGTGCTGAAGGTTTCTCTGTAGCCAGGGAGCAGGAGCTGGAGCAGGAGAGGCATTCCCAAGCAAGCCTGAAACAACGACCTGTTATTTCAGTCTCACTCTTTTGGCGCCATTGATAAAGTTTTCTCCTGTCAGGTTGTGACCTGCCCTGAGCCGGGGAACAGGAGGAATGTTGGCTGCAGGTGATGCAGAGGCAGCAGCGGAGGCTGAGGAAGGGGTGGACATCGATAACGTGAAGGGCGTGTTGCAAGGTAAGCTGGGAGGGGAGGCAGAACTTTGGCTCAGTTGTTGGTGTATTAGCAGCTCGCCTGGCGCCTGTCTGAACATCACCAAGGAAGCAGATGGCGAATGGGCCTCCTACCCTATACCCCCTACCCCCCTACTCTATACCCCCTACCCCCCTACTCTATACCCCCTACCCCCCTACTTTATACCCCCTACCCCCCTACTCAATACCCCCTACCCCCCTACTCTATACCCCCTACCCCCCTATTCTATACCCCCTACCCCCCTACTTTATACCCCCTAACCCCCTACTTTATACCCCCTACCCCCTACTCTATACCCCCACCAGCTACTCTATACCCCCTACCCCCCTACTTCATACCCCCTACCCCCCTACTTTATACCCCCTACCCCCCTACTCAATACCCCCTACCCCCCTACTCTATACCCCCTAACCCCCTACTCTATACCCCCTACCCCCCTACTCTATACCCCCTACCCCCCTACTCTATACCCCCTACCCCCCTACTTTATACCCCCTACCCCCCTACTTTATACCCCCTACCCCCCTACTTTATACCCCCTACCCCCCTACTCTGTACCCCCTACCCCCTACTCTATACCCCCTACCCCCCTACTTTATACCCCCTACCCCCCTACTCTGTACCCCCTACCCCCTACTCTATACCCCCTACCCCCCCTACTCAATACCCCCTACCCCCCTACTCTATACCCCCTAACCCCCTACTCTATACCCCCTACCCCCCTACCCCCCTACTTTATACCCCCTACCCCCCTCTTCATTGTCCCTCTGATTGGAAAAACACTAAAGGTGCAATAATATAAACTCTCCATTTGCAGTTTGCCCATTCACTGGCACTTGCTGATCAAACGTTTTGCCTCGTTTGGTTTGGAGCTGCTTGTTTTATTTTCTATTTTATGAAAATTGCTCGGTCGAGATGAAAACAATATCCAAATATGCTCTGCCCAAGTAGGGAGGTGGAAACAAGCCATGGGGTTTCCTCCGGGTGCTCCAGTTTCCTCCCGCACTCCAAAGATGTACAGGTTAGGTGGATTGGCCGTGCTACATTGCCCTTAGTGTCCAAAAGGTTAGGTGGGGTTGCAGGGATGGGGTGGTGGCTTTTGTCAGGGTGGGGTGCTCTTTCAGATGGTCAGTGCAGACTTAATGGGCTGAATGGCCTCCTTCTGCACTGTAGGGATTCTATGGGGCACTGCCAGGTTGGGTCACTGGGTATACCCAAAGGCTGAGTTTGGCAGATTTTTCATCGGCAAAGGCAGAAGGCAGTAAAATGGAGTTAAGACCAAAATCTGATCAGTTATAATCTTGTCGCGTGGCTGAGCAAGCTCAAGGGGCCAAGTGGCATCTCCTGCTCTAATTCTCGTGTGTTTGCACAATCGCTTACAATGCTGGCTGGACACACCACCCAGAGCTGGACACACCACCCAGAGCTGGACACACCACCCAGAGCTGGACACACCACCCAGAGCTGGACACACCACCCAGAGCTGGACACACCACCCAGAGCTGGACACACCACCCAGAGCTGGACACACCACACGGAGCTGGACACACCACCCAGAGCTGGACACACCACCCAGAGCTGGACACACCACACGGAGCTGGACACACCACCCAGAGCTGGACACACCACCCAGAGCTGGACACACCACACGGAGCTGGACACACCACCCAGAGCTGGACACACCACCCAGAGCTGGACACACCACACGGAGCTGGACACACCACCCAGAGCTGGACACACCACCCAGAGCTGGACACACCACACGGAGCTGGAAGGCCCAAGCTCCATCCTGGGCCTGTGGTTACTGAACTCATCCCAGTCACAGGGAGCAAGATTGATGCTATCACTGCTTTCACACTCTCCTGGATTAGGAAGGAAAATAATGTGCCAGGGTCCGGCTTCAAATTATTGTCTAGAATTCCTTGGAATGTGGGAACGAACGAAAGATCGGGTCACATTTCTATAACTGCTTTCATTACCTCAGGATTTACCAAAGCCAATTCGGTACTTTTCAAATATGGTCACTAATTAATGTAGCAGTCTGTGTTTATGATAACTCACCTGACTGGTCTCCTCTCCACAAAACTCCTTCAAATTCAGCTCACCCAAAGCTATGCTGCCTATTTCCTGAAGCACCAAATCCCATTGACCACTGGCCGAGCAATGCTTCAATTTTAAAATCCATGTGTTCACTCCTGACCTCACACCTTCCTATCCCTGTAATCTCCAGAGTATTCCCATCTTTTTCTCTTTATATCCCTTAAAATGTACCACATTGACTAAGCATTGGTTGTGTTACGTAATGGGCTGGATTCTCCGATCCTGCAGCCATGTCCGCAGTATCCGTCTGGTCTTACCGCCGGAAAGTCGGCGGCGCCCCCACAACGATGCTCCGTCCAGTGGGGGGTGGGGGGGTGGGGGTGGGGGGGCCTAGCAGCCGCACAGTGTAAAGCCCTCGGCATTACCTGCGGATACGGCGGGAGAATGGCCACGCACGGCGCAGACGGCAGCTCCGTGCATGGACACGGCCTGCCAAAAACTGCCCCCCCCTGCAGCCAGCCTCGCCACCCCCAGACCACCCCCCAACCAGTGCCCCCAGCCCCGCCGCCCACAGAACGGCTCCCCCCCCCCCCCCCCGGACTGTGCCGGCGCTGGACACAGTCCGCAGCCGCCACGCAAGGTCCCCGAACGCTGTGAGGACATGCGCCCCACACCGTCAGGGACTCGGCCATTCGGAGGCGGAGTATCGGGGGAGGACCTCACGTCCTGAGGCCCTCCCAACAGCGTGCGGCGTACCGCCTGACTATGCCGTTATTGAGGGGGCGGAGCGTTGCAAAAATGGCATCACCCGCGATCCCGGTGCTTATGGGGATTCTCCGGCTGATCGGCAAATGCGATTTCGGTGTCGGCGATCGGAGAATCCCGCCCAATGTCCCTTTCTATGGTTTACTGATTGGTAACGCTCAGGTGAAATGCCTTGAGCTGCTTTACTGTGTGAAGTTGCTATGAATGTGAATTTTTGCTGGTGTTTACATGTGTAAATTTGTCTGTGTGCGTGTGTTGTCCATGTCAGAGTGCATGTTTGTGTGTGTGTGTTTCTCTGTGTCTGAGTGTGGCTCTGTCTGTGGGTGTGTGTGAATGTGAGTGGCTGTTCCTTTGTCTTTGTGAGTGTCTGTGATTGTGTTGGCATCTATAAGTGTGTGCCTGAGTCTGTGTGACTACCAGCAGGAACACCAATGTTCAGCTATTGTAACCCAAAGGTCATACAGCCTGCAGACACACAGTGGGATATAGGGAGGGTGGTGGCGAGGTGGTGGGGCAGGAGGAATATGGGGTCAGAGTCCCTGTTCTCTGATTGGCTAACTTGGGCCCTCACCGGTCTTGTGACAGAGGAAACAGCTGCGATTCTCCCCGTACAGACAGGCCAATGTACAGACAGGCCAATGTACAGACAGGCCAATGTACAGACACGCCAATGTACAGACAGGCCAATGTACAGACAGGCCAATGTACAGACACGCCAATGTACAGACACGCCAATGTACAGACAGGCCAATGTACAGACACGCCAATGTACAGAGAGGCCAATGTACAGACAGGCCAATGTACAGACAGGCCAATGTACAGACAGGCCAATGTACAGACACGCCAATGTACAGAGAGGCCAATGTACAGAGAGGCCAATGTACAGACACGCCAATGTACAGACAGGCCAATGTACAGAGAGGCCAATGTACAGACACGCCAATGTACAGACAGGCCAATGTACAGACACGCCAATGTACAGACAGGCCAATGTACAGACAGGCCAATGTACAGACAGGCCAATGTACAGACACGCCAATGTACAGACACGCCAATGTACAGACAGGCCAATGTACAGACACGCCAATGTACAGAGAGGCCAATGTACAGAGAGGCCAATGTACAGAGAGGCCAATGTACAGAGAGGCCAATGTACAGACAGGCCAATGTACAGACAGGCCAATGTACAGACACACCAATGTACAGAGAGGCCAATGTACAGAGAGGCCAATGTACAGAGAGGCCAATGTACAGACAGGCCAATGTACAGACAGGCCAATGTACAGACACACCAATGTACAGAGAGGCCAATGTACAGAGAGGCCAATGTACAGACAGGCCAATGTACAGACAGGCCAATGTACAGACAGGCCAATGTACAGACACGCCAATGTACAGACACGCCAATGTACAGACACGCCAATGTACAGACACGCCAATGTACAGACACGCCAATGTACAGACAGGCCAATGTACAGACAGGCCAATGTACAGACACGCCAATGTACAGAGAGGCCAATGTACAGACAGGCCAATGTACAGACAGGCCAATGTACAGACACGCCAATGTACAGACACGCCAATGTACAGACAGGCCAATGTACAGACAGGCCAATGTACAGACAGGCCAATGTACAGACACGCCAATGTACAGACACGCCAATGTACAGACAGGCCAATGTACAGACAGGCCAATGTACAGACACGCCAATGTACAGACACGCCAATGTACAGACAGGCCAATGTACAGACAGGCCAATGTACAGACACGCCAATGTACAGACAGGCCAATGTACAGACACGCCAATGTACAGAGAGGCCAATGTACAGACAGGCCAATGTACAGACACGCCAATGTACAGACAGGCCAATGTACAGAGAGGCCAATGTACAGACAGGCCAATGTACAGACAGGCCAATGTACAGAGAGGCCAATGTACAGACAGGCCAATGTCTCCCGCACACCTTACCCACAACTATTTGATGGGCAGTCAGACAGTAGCACTGAGCGGCACGAGAGCACAGTGGTTAGCACTGTTGCTTCACAGCTCCAGGGTCCCAGGTTCGATTCCCGGCTTGGGTCACTGTCTGTGCGGAGTCTGCACGTTCACCCCGTGTCTGCGTGGGTTTCCTCCGGGTACTCCGGTTTCCTCCCACAGTCCCGAAAGACATGGGGCTGGATTCTCCGATTTGCAGATGAAGTGTTGACACGGGCGTGGGAACAGTGGCGGTTTATGCCAGGAAAAATTGGGTAAAAGCTGCACCGATCCTCTGTCTGGTGGGGGACTAGCAGCCACGCAGCTTATGCCCCCAGCTTTGCCGGGCTCGTGGCCGCGCATGCGCATGGCGGCGGCTGCACGCGGATCCAGCCTGCCACATACTGTCCCCCAGTAACCCCCCTCGTCACCCCTGGACCACCCCCCCCCCCACCAGTGCCCCCAGCCCCCGCCAAAGCTCCCCCTGTCTGCGGAATGGCTCTCCCCCCCCCCCCCCCGCAGCCGCCACACTGGGTTCACTAAATAAAGGATAAGTGTCCCACGCCGTCGGGAAGTCGGCCCATTGGGGCGGAATATCGGGGGGGAGGGCCTTGGGTGACACCCTGAGGCCGTCCCAATGGCGTGCAGCTTACTCCCCGGGAACCCCATTTTCGAGGGTGTG
The DNA here is from genome assembly GCF_902713615.1 of Scyliorhinus canicula. NCBI lineage: Eukaryota > Metazoa > Chordata > Chondrichthyes > Carcharhiniformes > Scyliorhinidae > Scyliorhinus > Scyliorhinus canicula. Next base: position 3,127,183 of record NC_052147.1, read on the forward strand.
GAGTAACGCAGAAAGCTGCTCCGCCCCCGATTTCGGGGCAAACAGGGATTCTCTGGCCGATCACCGAACGGGATTTTGCCGTCGGACACAGGAGAATCCAGCCCCTGCTGTCAGCTGAATTGGACATTCTGAATTCTCCCTCTGTGTACCCGAACAGGTGCCGGACTGTGGTGACTAGGGGCTTTTCCCAGTAACCTCATCGCAGTGTTAATGTCAGCCTACTTGTGACAGTAAAGATTATTATTATTACTGGGAGCCGAGTGCTGCAGCATCTCTTGGAGAAGTGTGAATGAGCAAATGGGCGGGGAACAAAACACAATTAGCTCATACACACAGAAGGGAATAAACAAAGCAGGTTTGTTAGATGTAACAAAGGATTCATTGGAACTGAGGCCAGGTTATTGAACTTGTTTGTGTTACAGATGATGATTACACTGGGAGATAGGCAGGAGCAGCTCACAGGCAGTAAGGGAGTTCAGAAAGGAAGTTCAGTGTCACGCTAACTGTGATGGAGATTCTGATTATTTATACATCCCTCTATAATAACACACCAGGAAGCTGCCTTAGGCACAGATTAATCTATTTCTACAGCCTCTCACTCCCAGTGCAGGCCTCGCTACTGGACACACCAGGGACATCGGTCCGGACACACTGTCATCGTCTGTCATGGATACCCCGCATCCATATCGGAACCCGAGTCGGAGCACTCTCACTGTGCCGGACGGGCCCACCCGGATCGCTGGGCCCTCACCCTAAAGGGGTAGCTCATGCTGCGGAGACAGGGGTACAACTGGCGGTGGAACGACCCACGGGCCACTTCACGCCTGGTCAAATAGCCCGCATGCATCGAAGGGTCTTTCCCTGGGTCTTACAGAAGACCAGGCTGGCGTGGCCCAGTGCCGCTCCCGGGAGCCACAATGTGCCATGGAAAAGATTCCGTGCATAAATAGTGTCCCCGGTGTGGGATGTTTGCTCTGGTGCCACTGAACCATGGTGACTCTTCAGCAACTCCTGACGCCACTCATCCCTGGCACCAAGGTTTGGAAGAGTAAGGGCGAGATTCTCTGTTTGGGAGACTATGGGCTGGATTCTCCATTTCAGTGGCTAAGTGCCGGCTTGAGGACACGGGCACTTTACGACACTATAATTGGCATCAAACCCTCAATGATTCCATTGAGGGCCTGGCAGCGGCACCGGGTGAAGCTCCTGGCTCCCACGCCAAAAACAGCCGGCGAATAGCCGGGCCCGTGGCCGTGTATGGGTCCGGTGATAACCTGCAGCAGTTCTGCCGTAAACCATGGCGCTGGCTGTGCGTGGACTCGACTTGCCAAATACTACCCCCCTGGCCACCCCCTGCCCACCGCCCTCAGTCTCCTAGCCCTGCAGAAGCCCCCACCCCCCCGCCGGCCGGTGGCGTGGATTCCGGCCGAGTGTGGCGGTGCTGGACGCAGTCCGCAGCCGCCATTCCGGGTTCCCGACTGCTCAGACCACACGTCAACCGGGCGGTCAGGAATTCAGCCCATCAGAGGCCGAGTATCTCTGGAGGGCCTTCTGATGATGTACAAACGCCGTTGCAATGGCTTCCGAGGGGGGAGACCATGGCTGGCTGGCGGCAAACCGACGCTGGCTCCAATATGGGCATCGGAATGGATCACCCCCCACCGCCAATCAGCCCCCCCTCCCCCCTCCCCCCGCACCGCCAATCAGTTCCCCCCTCCCCCCCCACCGCCAATCAGCCCCCCCGCACTGCCAATCAGCCCCCCCTCCCCCCGCACCGCCAATCAGCCCCCCCCTTCCCCCGCACCGCCAATCAGCCCCCCCTTCCCTCCGCACCGCCAATCAGCCCCCCCCTCCCCCGCACTGCCAATCAGCCCCCCTCCCCCGCACTGCCAATCAGCCCCCCTCCCCCCGCACTGCCAATCAGCCCCCCTCCCCCGCACCGCCAATCAGCCCCCCTCCCCCCGCACTGCCAATCAGCCCCCCTCCCCCCGCACTGCCAATCAGCCCCCCCTCCCCCGCACCGCCAATCAGCCCCCCTCCCCCGCACTGCCAATCAGCCCCCCTCCCCCCGCACCGCCAATCAGCCCCCCTCCCCCGCACTGCCAATCAGCCCCCTCCCCCCGCACTGCCAATCAGCCCCCCTCCCCCGCACCGCCAATCAGCCCCCCCTTCCCCACAAACACAGTCAGCCACCCTTGCCCCGCATCGCAATCAGGCCCCCCCGCACGCCAAACCCACCCCCTTTGCCCCCGACTGCCAATCAGCCCCCCCGCAACGCCAAAACCCCCCCTCTCCACCGCATGCCAATCGGCCCACCACCCGCACGCCAAACCACCCCTCTCCCCGGCCACGCCATCGCCCCCCCGCACCGAAAACAACCCTCTCCCCCGCACTGCCAATCAGGCCCCACTTACCCACGCACTGCCAATCAGCCCCCCCCACACCGCCCAATCAGCGCACCACCCGCATCTGACAATCAGCCCCCCTTCCGCCCACCGCCAACTCTGCCCCCCCCCCCCCCCCCGCCAACCGCCCAAAACCCCCCTCTCCCCCGCACTGCCAATCAGCCCCCCCTTCCCCCCCACGCCGCCAATCAGCCCCCCTTCCCCCCACACCGCCAATCAGCCCCCCCCCCCTGGACTGGAAAAAAGATCCATACATGAAGCATGGGAAGAGGAGGAAACATTCTGAATGTCCCACAATTTCTCCCCTTTGATTGACAGGCAGATTTATTGGAATGTGGAGGATGAATGATTTTAAGGAACACAAAGAAGAATCTAAGTGGATTAAACGATTGATGTCATATTTAGTATCGGCAATTTCATGCAATCTAATTTATATTAAAAGTTATTTTTGCAACCCTTTAAGCTCCTACTAAATATCCAATCACATACATTACTAACTCGAGAACCTATTTCAATTCACCTGTTAAATCCATGGAGCTCTTGGTATACTTCCCGAGTATGGGGGTGACCCGATCCTCCTCCACCCACCCCCCCCCTCCCCCACCCCCACTCCCAGGGACCCCCTCAATAAGGTAGCACAGTGGCTAGCACTGCCACTTCACTGCACCAGGGTCCCAGGTTCGATTCCCGGCTTGGGTCACTGTCTGTGCGGAGTCTGCACGTTCTCCCCGTGTCTGCGTGGGTTTCCTCCGGGGACCTCCGGTTTCCTCCCACAAGTCCCGAAAGACGTGCTATTAGGTGAATTGGACATTCTGATGTCTCCCTCCGTGTACCTGAACAGGCGCCGGAATGTGGCGACTAGGGGCTTTTCACAGTAACTTCATTGCAGTGTTCATGTAAGCCTACTTGTCAAACTAATAAAGATTATTATTATTTATAGGGAGACCCCCAGGGACCCCTTTAAGAGAGAGACCCCCTTAGAGTGGGTGGCATGGTGGTGCAGTGGTTAGCACTGCTGCCTCACAGCGCCGAGGACCCGGGTTCAATCCCAGGTCACTGTCCGTGTGGAGTTTGCACATTCGCCCCATGTCTGCATTGGTCTCACCCCCACAACCTGAAGATGTGCAGGCTCGGTGGATTGGCCACGCTAAATTGCCCCTGAATTGGAAAAAATAAGAATTGGGTACTCTAAATTCATAAAAAAAGTTCTCCTGGACTAATCCCAGTGATCGTGTGCAGCGCCGTATGGTAACTGAATAAAACGCTCGCAAGCCCGTGTCCATAGGCCCAGTCACTGCTTTTTCAATCCTCATTTAAGCATTTGGACCGCCCATTCTGCCACTCCGATGGTGAAGGATGGTATGGTGCAATGCGGCTGGGCCAAATTCCATCACGCTGCAAAAAACCGGAAACTCCTCGCTGGTGAAAGGACCGTCACCAGCACCTCCGGAAGTCTGTGGGTGCAAAAAGATCCCAGGAGCTTCCTGACTGTGGTCCTGGGCATTGTGGAAGCTAATCCTGAAAACTTCCAGCCACTTGGAGCGGACGTCCACAAATTATTGGGACATGGAGCCCATGAATGGTCTAGAAAAATCCTCTTGGAGGCGAATCCATGGAAGACCCGGCCATTCCCAAGCGTGGAGAGGGATTGTGGACTGTGGAATTCCCGGCTCGCTGGGCAGCTTTGTACAATTCTCTCAATATCCGCATCCATATCCGGACAGCTCCCGGCAATATTTTCATTTGTCAAATCCGCGGATGGCAAGCGTGAAAATCCTGTAACAGGACGTCCTGTTCCTGAGGGGGACCCACAATATTACACCATCCTCCAAAGCCAGAGACCGTCAGAGCAAAGTGTCACAGAGACGCTGAGAAGGTCTCACTTTTACCTTCATTGAGTAACATGAGGCGAAGCTTCGCCAATACCAGGACCCTCGGTGTCTGCACACGCACTCGAGCAGCCAGTAAGGTGGCTATAAAATTCAATGTTACAATCACCTCATTGCAACAGGTGGGGATGGGGCGCTCGCGGCCAATGGCAATCGGCTGAGGGCGTCTGCACGGGTAATTCTGGTACCCGGGCAGTGTTGGAAAGTGTACTCCTAAATGACATGCAGGAGGGCCCACTGATGGGTCCTGGCCGACACGATAGGTGGGATTCTCCTGTCCTTCTGGAATAGGCCGATATGATAACAAAATGCTGCCCACACACATATTGATGGAATTTCCTAATTCCAAAGGTGACAATCAGACCTTCCTTCTCTGTTTGTTCATCCGCCAGAGTGCTCACAAATGCAACCGGGCGTTCCGTGCCGTCATCCTACTCATGGGACAGCACCGCCCGAATCGAAGAACTCTCAACCAGTCTGTTCCTAGTAAATGTGGGCACGAACCGTGTACAACTGCCAGCGACAGGCGGACCACCAGCTGTCCAGATATCACCAGCGTCACGGTGACCCCCACAATTTGCAATGGCTCCCCAGGGAGCCAGGCGAGTATTGGTATCCCGCAGGGCTAACGGTATGATACCCACACACAGCCGCTGAAACGTGCAAGGATACAATGGAGACAGCAGCCCTGGTATCCAGCTCCATTGTTACAGGGTATCCATTATCCTGCAAAATAATCTGAATCACCGCGACCCTTGGAATTTAAACACAGTTCAACTGCCTCGGGGCTGCTTTATGGTAGGATTTCTGACCCTACCTGCACCGTCCCGTGACTGGAGTTCGAGCGGGAGGGTGGCCTTGAGATAAGATCCCCATAATCGACAGAACCTTGCAGTTCCTGGACACCCATCTGCTGTGATCACGAATGGGGAAAGGTCACTGGTTTGCTTTAAGTCCAGCGTAGTTTCTGCTCCCAGCTTCAGTTGGGTGTCCGAATTATTGTACCCCACACCAGTCTGTCCCGTAACATTTTTGAGAGGGAGGGCCCGAATGCGCAGTGAAGCGCCGCAAACGAGTTACAAATTCTGTAGCTAACTCACCAGGGGGGCGTATTGCCGCGTGAAACCGGTATCTTTGCATAACCACAGACGGCTTGGGGGGGTCATAGTGGTCGGGAACCATCGGCATGTGTCGATCGTACATCCTGGAATCCGGTACAGCGGCGTCGGTCTAACCTTTGATGATCCCAAATGTCTAGGACCCCCAGGCAGCGTAAGAACCTTTTGTCGGTGTTCCCACAATATACCGTGTGCTTGGAAGCAGCATCGCGTCCGCTCTGCAGACTGGTTCCAATCCTCCAGCCACACATCCAATTTACTGAACAGCGGCATTTTAAACGATACGATGTACCGCACTCAATACGAAATTCCGGCGGACAGGCAAATCGACGGGCAAGTCCGGAGTTTACGTAAATCCTCGTCGCCCATATAATAACTCATGAGGAAGCTATCATTAACGAGGACAAATTTATATGTACAATAGTCTGCTTCATGCAGCATCTCACTCCCAGTGAGATGGGAGGGTTTGTTACACCAGGCCCTGAGCTCGGCCTGCTTCTATACCTTGCTCAGAATGAGCCCCGGGTAATAGACCCCTCCCCAGGGAGCCCGTCCTCCACAGCGCCCACAGGGAGATTGATGCACTATCAATTACGACGAGACAAGAGTAGAGAGTAATCGAGGCTTTATTACGCAGAGATGTGGAGCCTCCCGCAGCTGCTGCTGAAATGGCTGCAGCACGGAGAACCCACACATTTATACTCCGCCTACTGGGCGGAGCCAGCAGGCAGGGATCTACCCCTGTACCTGTAGTACAGGGGCCTTACCGTAATACCCTCATATGCAGTATATAATACAACATTGGTGCCACAGAGATCAACAATTGTTTCCCCATCTTCCTTGTGGTGGTTATGACACCCCTTGCCATTGATCCCAGCTCGCGGCAACCTGCCTTATTCCAAAATACTAACACCACACCCTTCATTCATTCAGTGGCAGCATGTGGATCCCAAACAGACCTGGGGAGGGGTGTGGGGTGGGGATGATGGGAAGGACAAATTAGGGAGAAAAGGAAAGGGGGCGATGAGGGAAGAATGGGGATGAGGGAGGGGCACAATTTAAGGATCTTCAATGAATGTGTCTTTTGTTTTTTTTAACACACCCACCAATGCTAGCATTACGATCAAGGGATGGGTAACCCAGGCCCTCGAGGTGAGAAGTACAACCGTGGGAGAGGGGTTAGGGGTAAGATTGAGAGATTCCTCTGGAATGTCGCCGTTTATCGTCAGAAAGGGAGATTGATAGATTTCACAGAGGGAGCGGGAGAGCCATAAAAATGAAACAGCAGCCCAGAAGCTGTCCAGCGGCTGCCTCAAACATGCCCTACAACATGTCTGATCTGCACAGACATGGTACAAGAGCAGCTTCCCTTCGCTGTGGGCAGGCACGTTTATTCTGTTGCCAATGGTGACATAAGTAAATACAGAGGAGGTAAACACAGAGCTGGTTGGGATGGAAAACCTTTGGCATGCGACAGTGTGACTCCCTCTCACTGCCGGAGGCTCCACTCGCTGACACTCCCGAGATTTATTCACCTGCTTGTTCATTACATGGAGTTTTTAAATCCATTACTCTGTGCTCAGCGCCAGGGGATAATCAGACATGGAAAACAATGACTTGCATTTCCATAGCGCCTTTCATTATGGCAGGACCATCAGAAACACCTTTCAGTCAATGAAGTCATTTTGAAGTGTGGTCACTTTCTAATGAAGGAGTATACTGCCCCATCAAACACACCCAGGACAAATAGACCATCAGACCAGAAGACAAAGGAGCAGAATTAGGCCACTTGGCCCATCTCATCAGCTCTGTCATTCAATCATAGCTGATACTTTTCTCATCCCCATTCCCCTGCCTTCTCCCCATAACCCCTGATCCCCTTATTAATCAAAAACCTATCCATCTCTGTCTTAAAGACTATATTTGACCTCCACAGCCTTCTGCGGCAAAGAGTTCCACAGATTCACCACCCTCTGGCTGAAGAAATTCCTCCTCATCTCTGTTTTAAAGGATCATCCCATTTGGAGTATTGTGACCCGTATCTAAGGAAGGATGTGCTGGCCTTGGAAAGGGTCCAGAGGAGGTTCACAAGAATGATCCCTGGAATGAAGATCTTGTCGTATGAGGAGTGGTTGAGGACTCTGGGTCTGTACTTGTTGGAGTTTAGAAGGATGAGGGGGGATCTTATTGAAACTTACAGGATACTGCGAGGCCTGGATAGAGTGGACGTGGAGAGGATGTTTCCACTTGTAGGAAAAACTAGAAGCAGAGGACACCATCTCAGACTAAAGGGACAGTCCAAGGGATGTTGGCCCTTGGATGGATTTAATAATAATCTTCGAATGTCACAAGTATGAAGTTACTGTGAAAAGCCCCTAGTCCCCACATTCCGGCGCCTGTTCAGGGAGGCTGGTACGGGAATTGAACCCGCGCTGCTGGCCTTGTTCTGCATTGCAAGCCAGCTGTCTAGCCCACTGAGCTAAACCAGCCTCTCAGCCCCAAACCAGACTTTGGGGGCAACTCGCTTTATGAGTTACGCCCTTGGTCTACCTTGAGGTCCATCACGTCAGGTTCAAGGACACTGATAACTGTAGGGAATCCGCCCACGTGATTCCTGGTCCTGAGGGCCGGAGAATCCCGCAGGCCCGGAGGCTCATGTGCTCGTTCCGCTAAGTGGAGGCAAATGGGTCATTAAGACCCATCCATTTATAATCTCCCACTGGCGGGGGTGGGGGGAGGGGTCAGTGAACGTCGCTCCCGCTGCCAGTGACAGTCTGGAGCATCGGGGCGCCAATCCCAATATTCCCCAGGCGCCTGATTCTCCACTGCATCGGGTACCCTGCTATGGGCAGGGGGCGGCGGAGAACCCAGCCCCACATCCTGAACGCTGTCAGCAGCCCCACATCCTGAACACTGTCAGCAGCCCCACATCCTAAACACTGTCAGCCCCACATCCTAAACACTGTCAGCAGCCCCACATCCTGAACACTGTCAGCAGCCCCACATCCTAAACACTGTCAGCAGCCCCACATCCTAAACACTGTCAGCAGCCCCACATCCTAAACACTGTCAGCAGCCCCACATCCTAAACACTGTCAGCAGCCCCACATCCTAAACACTGTCAGCAGCCCCACATCCTAAACACTGTCAGCAGCCCCACATCCTAAACACTGTCAGCAGCCCCACATCCTAAACACTGTCAGCAGCCCCACATCCTAAACACTGTCAGCAGCCCCACATCCTGAACACTGTCAGCAGCCCCACATCCTAAACACTGTCAGCAGCCCCACATCCTAAACACTGTCAGCAGCCCCACATCCTAAACACTGTCAGCCCCACATCCTAAACACTGTCAGCAGCCCCACATCCTAAACACTGTCAGCAGCCCCACATCCTAAACACTGTCAGCAGCCCCACATCCTAAACACTGTCAGCAGCCCCACATCCTAAACACTGTCAGCAGCCCCACATCCTAAACACTGTCAGCAGCCCCACATCCTAAACACTGTCAGCAGCCCCACATCCTAAACACTGTCAGCAGCCCCACATCCTGAACGCTGTCAGCCCCACATCCTAAACACTGTCAGCAGCCCCACATCCTAAACACTGTCAGCAGCCCCACATCCTGAACACTGTCAGCAGCCCCACATCCTGAACACTGTCAGCCCCACATCCTAAACACTGTCAGCAGCCCCACATCCTGAACACTGTCAGCAGCTCCACATCCTAAACACTGTCAGCAGCCCCACATCCTAAACGCTGTCAGCCCCACATCCTGAACACTGTCAGCAGCCCCACATCCTGAACACTGTCAGCAGCCCCACATCCTAAACACTGTCAGCCCCACATCCTGAACACTGTCAGCAGCCCCACATCCTAAACACTGTCAGCAGCCCCACATCCTGAACACTGTCAGCAGCCCCACATCCTGAACGCTGTCAGCAGCCCCACATCCTGAACACTGTCAGCCCCACATCCTGAACACTGTCAGCAGCCCCACATCCTGAACACTGTCAGCAGCCCCACATCCTAAACACTGTCAGCAGCCCCACATCCTAAACACTGTCAGCAGCCCCACATCCTAAACACTGTCAGCAGCCCCACATCCTGAACACTGTCAGCAGCCCCACATCCTAAACACTGTCAGCAGCCCCACATCCTAAACACTGTCAGCAGCCCCACATCCTAAACACTGTCAGCAGCCCCACATCCTAAACACTGTCAGCAGCCCCACATCCTAAACACTGTCAGCAGCCCCACATCCTAAACACTGTCAGCAGCCCCACATCCTGAACACTGTCAGCAGCCCCACATCCTGAACACTGTCAGCAGCCCCACATCCTGAACACTGTCAGCAGCCCCACATCCTAAACACTGTCAGCAGCCCCACATCCTGAACACTGTCAGCAGCCCCACATCCTAAACACTGTCAGCAGCCCCACATCCTAAACACTGTCAGCAGCCCCACATCCTGAACACTGTCAGCCCCACATCCTAAACACTGTCAGCCCCACATCCTGAACACTGTCAGCCCCACATCCTGAACACTGTCAGCAGCTCCACATCCTAAACACTGTCAGCCCCACATCCTAAACACTGTCAGCAGCTCCACATCCTAAACACTGTCAGCAGCCCCACATCCTAAACACTGTCAGCAGCCCCACATCCTAAACACTGTCAGCAGCCCCACATCCTAAACACTGTCAGCAGCCCCACATCCTGAACACTGTCAGCAGCCCCACATCCTAAACACTGTCAGCAGCCCCACATCCTGAACACTGTCAGCCCCACATCCTGAACACTGTCAGCCCCACATCCTAAACACTGTCAGCAGCCCCACATCCTAAACACTGTCAGCAGCCCCACATCCTAAACACTGTCAGCCCCACATCCTAAACACTGTCAGCCCCACATCCTAAACACTGTCAGCTCCACATCCTAAACACTGTCAGCAGCCCCACATCCTAAACACTGTCAGCCCCACATCCTAAACACTGTCAGCAGCCCCACATCCTGAACACTGTCAGCCCCACATCCTAAACACTGTCAGCAGCCCCACATCCTGAACACTGTCAGCAGCCCCACATCCTAAACACTGTCAGCAGCTCCACATCCTAAACACTGTCAGCAGCTCCACATCCTAAACACTGTCAGCAGCCCCACATCCTGAACACTGTCAGCAGCCCCACATCCTAAACACTGTCAGCAGCTCCACATCCTAAACACTGTCAGCAGCTCCACATCCTAAACACTGTCAGCAGCCCCACATCCTAAACACTGTCAGCAGCTCCACATCCTAAACACTGTCAGCAGCCCCACATCCTGAACACTGTCAGCCCCACATCCTAAACACTGTCAGCAGCCCCACATCCTAAACACTGTCAGCAGCCCCACATCCTAAACACTGTCAGCAGCCCCACATCCTAAACACTGTCAGCAGCCCCACATCCTAAACACTGTCAGCAGCCCCACATCCTAAACACTGTCAGCAGCCCCACATCCTAAACACTGTCAGCCCCACATCCTAAACACTGTCAGCAGCCCCACATCCTAAACACTGTCAGCAGCCCCACATCCTAAACACTGTCAGCAGCCCCACATCCTAAACACTGTCAGCAGCCCCACATCCTAAACACTGTCAGCCCCACATCCTAAACACTGTCAGCCCCACATCCTAAACACTGTCAGCAGCCCCACATCCTGAACACTGTCAGCAGCCCCACATCCTAAACACTGTCAGCAGCCCCACATCCTAAACACTGTCAGCCCCACATCCTAAACACTGTCAGCAGCCCCACATCCTAAACACTGTCAGCAGCCCCACATCCTGAACACTGTCAGCAGCCCCACATCCTAAACGCTGTCAGCAGCCCCACATCCTAAACACTGTCAGCCCCACATCCTAAACACTGTCAGCCCCACATCCTAAACACTGTCAGCAGCTCCACATCCTAAACACTGTCAGCAGCCCCACATCCTAAACACTGTCAGCAGCCCCACATCCTGAACACTGTCAGCAGCCCCACATCCTAAACACTGTCAGCAGCCCCACATCCTAAACACTGTCAGCAGCCCCACATCCTAAACACTGTCAGCAGCCCCACATCCTGAACACTGTCAGCCCCACATCCTAAACACTGTCAGCAGCCCCACATCCTAAACACTGTCAGCAGCCCCACATCCTAAACACTGTCAGCAGCCCCACATCCTAAACAGTCAGCAGCCCCACATCCTAAACACTGTCAGCAGCCCCACATCCTAAACACTGTCAGCAGCCCCACATCCTAAACACTGTCAGCAGCCCCACATCCTAAACACTGTCAGCAGCCCCACATCCTAAACACTGTCAGCAGCCCCACATCCTAAACACTGTCAGCAGCCCCACATCCTAAACACTGTCAGCAGCCCCACATCCTAAACACTGTCAGCCCCACATCCTAAACAGTCAGCAGCCCCACATCCTAAACACTGTCAGCCCCACATCCTAAACACTGTCAGCAGCCCCACATCCTAAACGCTGTCAGCAGCCCCACATCCTAAACACTGTCAGCCCCACATCCTAAACAGTCAGCAGCCCCACATCCTGAACACTGTCAGCAGCCCCACATCCTAAACACTGTCAGCCCCACATCCTAAACACTGTCAGCAGCCCCACATCCTAAACACTGTCAGCAGCCCCACATCCTAAACACTGTCAGCAGCCCCACATCCTGAACACTGTCAGCAGCCCCACATCCTAAACACTGTCAGCAGCCCCACATCCTAAACACTGTCAGCAGCCCCACATCCTGAACCCTGTCAGCAGCCCCACATCCTAAACACTGTCAGCAGCCCCACATCCTAAACACTGTCAGCAGTTTTAGCCTCCTTATTTCAGGAAGGATGTAAGAGTATCGGAGATGGTTCAGAGGAGGGATTCCTGGACTGAGCGGGTTGTCTAATGAGGAAAGGTTGGTGTGGTGATATGCATCACTGTAAAGACACAAGGGGTTAATGTAAATACACATAGACTATCTAGACATTAGAGGGAGCACCAGAGACATGACACACAGACACTCAACCAATAGATCAGTTAGATAGGACACGACCAATGGGCATTCACAATACTCACAGAGGTGATACTCCCACAGGGGGGCATTACACCAACCCATATAAAAAGGACACAGCACACATGATCTTCCTCTTTCCAGTGGAGACTCTCAGTGAGTACAGACACAGGGTTGATTCAACATCACACCCACCATGTGGATTGTAGCAGACTGGTTGGTCAGTCTGAGTAGCTATAGCAGGATTAACAGGAGAGTTGAACCCAAGTAGGAGAATTGTTAACAGTTTAATAAATATGTTAAAGCTATCTCCACGTCTGAACCTTCCTTTGTCAGAGTGCACATCAAGGAAGCAGCTTATGCTACGTCAAGAGCATAACAAAACAGTTGGGACAGACTGGGCTGATTTGCATTGAGGTTTAGAAGAGTGAGGGGGTGACTAGATTGAAGAATATAATATCCTGAAGAATATCCTGAATGGTCTCGACAAGGTGGAACGAGGAACTTGAAACACAAACCAGTCACAATCTCATTGAATGCTGGAGCAGGCTGAGGGGCCTATTGGTCTGCTCATGTTGCTAATTCGCATGTTCCTATGGCTGCAACTAATTACAGGAGGATCTTAATAAACCTCTGGAATGGGAACATCATTGACAAGTTAAATCCAACACTGATAATTCTGTACACTTTGCTGGGAAGAGTAGGGAGGTCACTTTTTGAATTAGAATGTTCAATTCTGGGTGGCGCAGAGGAATCTGAGTTCACAAACATCAATCACTAAAAGTTACCGTACAGATTAGCCAGACCATAATGAAACAAATCAAGACAGAGGATTTATTTCTCGAGGGACAGGATTGAAATTGGAAAGTTATGCTGAGCCTGTATCAATCCTCGGTTCGTCCACATGTGGAATATTTCTGCTGTTCTGCTCACCAGGGACTGGATTCTCCGCAGCCCTGCGGCCAAATCACGTTTGGCTCCGGGGCGGAGAATCAAAGGTCCCGATGGAATTGGGATGGCGCCGCTCCGGCGATTCTCCATCCCTGAATACCCGCGCATCCACAAATTACGCCGCGTGGCTGGGGGGCCAATACCAGAGGCCCCCCCAGTGATACTCCGTTCCCGACCGGCCGAGTTACCGATGGCATGGAACTAATGTGGTACGGCCGGTCGGGACTCTCGCATGAAGGCTGCGGACTCGGTGCGCGCTCGCCCTGGTAGAGGGGTGGGGGGGGATCGAGCTTCGGGGGGTGCCTCATGGGTGGTCGGGCCAGCGGTCGGTCCAGACTGATCCTCGGCCGCGCGGCTGTTCGGGGGGGGGGGGCTAGTTTGTTGGTGTTAATCTGCGGTCCGAGTTCGCCATGGCCCTCGGCACAGCCACTGGAGGCCACCGCCATGCGCATGCGCGCACTAGGAACCGTCCGGGGGCCCGTATCCGCAGCCAAAGCTCCGTGAAGCTCCCCGGGTCACTGCGAGACCACGAAGATAAGTGAATCAACTTTTATTTTTTGCAGGAAACTGGGGATTGCAACGCCAGCGTCTTTACACCAGCGTGGGAGCATAGCCCGATTTTGGGAGAATCTAGCCCCAGATTCTCAAACGAATATAGAAGCACCGGGGAGGAAGCAGAGAGGATTGACAAGGATGATACCAGAAATGTTTGGATATATCTGGAACAGTTCCCACAGGGAGTGGGGGAGAATGTGGGACTCGCTCCCATAGGGAGTGGGGAGAATGTGGGACTCGCTCCCACAGGGAGTGGGGAGAATGTGGGACTCGCTCCCACGGGGAGTGGGGAGAATGTGGGACTCGCTCCCACAGGGAGTGGGGAGAATGTGGGACTCACTCCCATGGGGAGTGGGGAAGAATGTGGGACTCGCTCTCACAGGGAGTGGGGAGAATGTGGGACTCGCTCCCACAGGGAGTGGGGAGAATGTGGGACTCGCTCCCACGGGGAGTGGGGAGAATGTGGGACTCGCTCCCACAGGGAGTGGGGAGAATGTGGGACTCACTCCCATGGGGAGTGGGGAAGAATGTGGGACTCGCTCCCACGGGGAGTGGGGAGAATGTGGGACTCGCTCCCACAGGGAGTGGGGTGAATGTGGGACTCGCTCCCACGGGGAGTGGGGAGAATGTGGGACTCGCTCCCACAGGGAGTGGGGTGAATGTGGGACTCGCTCCCATGGGGAGTGGGGAGAATGTGGGACTCGCTCCCACAGGGAGTGGGGAGAATGTGGGACTCGCTCCCACAGGGAGTGGGGAGAATGTGGGACTCGCTCCCACAGGGAGTGGGGAGAATGTGGGATTCGCTCCCACAGGGAGTGGAGAGAATGTGGGACTCGTTCCCATTGGGAGTGGGGAGAATGCGGGACTCACTCCCAGAGGGAGTGGGGAGAATGTGGGACTCGCTCCCAGAGGGAGTGGGGAGAATGTGGGACTCACTCTCACAGGGAGTGGAGAGAATGTGGGACTCGCTCCCACAGGGAGTGGGGAGAATGCGGGACTCGCTCCCACGGGGAGTGGGGAGAATGTGGGACTCGCTCCCATGGGGAGTGGGGAGAATGTGGGACTCGCTCCCACGGGGAGTGGGGAGAATGTGGGACTCGCTCCCATGGGGAGTGGGGAGAATGTGGGACTCGTTCCCATGGGGAGTGGGGAGAATGTGGGACTCGTTCCCATTGGGAGTGGGGAGAATGTGGGACTCGCTCTCACAGGGAGTGTGGAGAATGTGGGACTCGCTCCCACAGGGAGTGGGGAGAATGTAGGATTCGCTCCCACAGGGAGTGGGGAGAATGTGGGACTCGCTCTCACAGGGGAGTGGGGAGAATGTGGGACTCGCTCCCACAGGGAGTGGGGAGAATGTGGGACCCACTCCCACAGGGGAGTGGGGGAGAATGTGGGACTCGCTCTCACAGGGAGTGGGGAGAATGTGGGACTCGCTCTCACAGGGAGTGGGGGGAATGTGGGACTCGCTCTCACAGGGAGTGGGGAGAATGTGGGACTCACTCTCACAGGGAGAGGGGAGAATGTGGGACTCGCTCTCACAGGGAGTGGGGAGAATGTGGGACTCGCTCCCAGAGGGAGTGGGGAGAATGTGGGACTCGCTCCCAGAGGGAGTGGGGAGAATGTGGGACTCGCTCTCACAGGGAGTGAGTGAAGTGATGCCTTTAAACGAAACCTAGACGATTGTATTGGGGGAGAAGTGAACCTATGGTCATGATGATAGATTTTGGTGAGAAAGATGGAAGTCAACTCAAGTGGAAGATAAATGCCCTTATGGATGGTTGGGCTGAAAGCCTGTTTATCTGCTGCATACCTGTGTATACCCGTGTATATCTGTGTATACCTGCTGTATACCTGTGTATACCTGCTGTATACCTGTGTATATCTGCTGTATACCTGCTGTATACCTGCTGTATACATGCTGTATACCTGTGTATATCTGTGTATATCTGTGTATACCTGCTGTATATCTGTGTATACCTGCTGTATACCTGCTGTATACCTGCTGTATACATGCTGCATACCTGTGTATACCTCTGTATACCTGTGTATACCTGTGTATATCTGTGTATACCTGCTGTATACCTGTGTATACCTGCTGTATACCTGCTGTATACCTGCTGTATACCTGCTGTATACATGCTGTATACCTGTGTATATCTGTGTATACCTGCTGTATATCTGTGTATACCTGCTGTATACATGCTGCATACCTGTGTATACCTCTGTATACCTGTGTATACCTGTGTATATCTGTGTATACCTGCTGTATATCTGTGTATACCTGCTGTATACCTGCTGTATACCTGCTGTATACCTGCTGTATACATGCTGTATACCTGTGTATATCTGTGTATACCTGCTGTATATCTGTGTATACCTGCTGTATACCTGCTGTATACCTGCTGTATACCTGCTGTATACATGCTGCATACCTGCTGTATACATGCTGCATACCTGTGTATACCTCT
Organism: Scyliorhinus canicula; assembly: GCF_902713615.1. NCBI lineage: Eukaryota > Metazoa > Chordata > Chondrichthyes > Carcharhiniformes > Scyliorhinidae > Scyliorhinus > Scyliorhinus canicula. Next base: position 3,143,615 of record NC_052147.1, read on the forward strand.
GTATACCTGTGTATATCTGTGTATACCTGCTGTATATCTGTGTATACCTGCTGTATACCTGCTGTATACATGCTGCATACCTGTGTATACCTCTGTATACCTGTGTATACCTGTGTATATCTGTGTATACCTGCTGCATACCTGTATATACCTGTGTACACCTGTGTATACCTGCTGTATACCTGTATATACCTGCTGTATACCTGTGGATATCTGTGTATACCTGTGTATATAGAACATAGAACATAGAACACTACAGCGCAGTACGGGCCCTTCGGCCCTCGATGTTGCGCCGACCTGTGAAACCATCTGAAGCCTATCTGACCTACACTATTCCATTTTCATCCATATGTCTATCCAGTGACCACTTAAATGCCCTTAAAGTTGGCGAGTCTACTACTGTTGCAGGCAGGGCATTCCACACCCCTACTACTCTCTGAGTAAAGATACTGCCTCTGACATCTGCCCTATATCTACCACCCCTCAATTTAAAGCTATGTCCCCTCGTGTTGGTCATCACCATCCGAGGAAAAAGACTCTCACTGTCCACCCTATCTAACCCTCTGACTATCTTATATGTCTCTATTAAGTCACCTCTCAGCCTTCTCCTCTCTAACGAAAACAACCTCAATTCCCTGAGCCTTTCCTCGTAAGACCTTCCCTCCATACCAGGCAACATCCTAGTAAATCTCCTCTGAACCCTTTCCAAAGCTTCCAGACGCAGCATGGGTTCGTAAAGGGCAGGTCATGCCTAACTAATTTAGTGGAATTTTTTGAGGACATTACCAGTGCAGTAGATAACGGGGAACCAATGGATGTGGTATATCTGGATTTCCAGAAAGCCTTTGACAAGGTGCCACACAAAAGGTTGCTGCATAAGATAAAGACGCATGGCATTAAGGGTAAAGTAGTAGCATGGATAGAGGATTGGTTAATTAATAGAAAGCAAAGAGTTGGGAGAAATGGGTGTTTCTCTGGTTGTCAATCAGTAGCTAGTGGTGTCCCTCAGGGATCCGTGTTGGGCCCACAATTGTTCACAATTTACATAGATGATTTGGAGTTGGGGGACCAAGGGCAATGTGTCCAAGTTTGCAGATGACACTAAGATGAGTGGTAAAGTGAAAAGTGCAGAGGATACTGGAAGTCTGCAGAGGGATTTGGATAGGTTAAGTGAATGGGCTAGGGTCTGGCAGATGGAATACAATGTTGACAAATGTGAGGTTATCCATTTTGGAAGGAATAACAGCAAACGGGATTATTATTTAAACGATAAAATATTAAAGCATGCCGCTGTTCAGAGAGACTTGGGTGTGCTAGTGCATGACTCACAGAAGGTTGGTTTACAAGTGCAACAGGTGATTAAGAAGGCAAATGGAATTTTGTCCTTCATTGCTAGAGGGATGAAGTTTAAGACTAGGGAGGTTATGTTGCAATTGTATAAGGTGTTAGTGAGGCCACACCTGGAGTATTGTGTTCAGTTTTGGTCTCCTTACTTGAGAAAGGACGTACTGGCACTGGAGGGTGTGCAGAGGAGATTCACTAGGTTAATCCCAGAGCTGAAGGGGTTGGATTATGAGGAGAGGTTGAGTAGACTGGGACTGTACTCGTTGGAATTTAGAAGGATGAGGGGGGATCTTATAGAAACATTTAAAATTATGAAGGGAATAGATAGGATAGATGCGGGCAGGTTGTTTCCACTGGCGGGTGACAGCAGAACTAGGGGACATAGCCTCAAAATAAGGGGAAGTAGATTTAGGACTGAGTTTAGGAGGAACTTCTTCACCCAAAGGGTTGTGAATCTATGGAATTCCCTGCCCAGTGAAGCAGTTGAGGCTCCTTCATTACATGTTTTTAAGGTAAAGATAGATAGTTTTTTGAAGAATAAAGGGATTAAGGGTTATGGTGTTCGGGCCGGAAAGTGGAGCTGAGTCCACAAAAGATCAGCCATGATCTAATTGAATGGTGGAGCAGGCTCGAGGGGCCAGATGGCCGACTCCTGCTCCTAGCTCTTATGTTCTTATGTTCTTCCTATAATGTGGTGACCAGAACTGCACGCAGTACTCCAGGTGCGGCCGCACCAGAGTTATGTACAGCAGTGGCCCCAAAACAGATCCTTGCGGTACACCACTAGTAACTGAACTCCAGGATGAACATTTGCCATCAACCACCACCCTCTGTCTTCTTTCAGCTAGCCAATTACTGATCCAAACCGCTAAATCACCTTCAATTCCATACTTCCTTATTTTCTGCAATAGCCTACCGTGGGGAACCTTATCAAACGCCTTACTGAAATCCATATACACCACATCAACAGCTTTACCCTGATCCACCTGTTTGGTCACCTTCTCAAAAAACTCAATAAGGTTTGTGAGGCATGACCTACCCTTCACAAAACCGTGTTGACTATCGCTAATCAACTTGTTCTTTTCAAGATGATTATAAACCCTATCTCTTATAACCTTTTCCAACATTTTACCCACAACCGAAGTAAGGCTCACAGGTCTATAATTACCAGGGTTGTCTCTACTCCCCTTCTTGAACAAGGGGACAACATTTGCTATCCTCCAGTCTTCCGGCACTATTCCTGTCGACAAAGACGACATAAAGATCAAGGACAAGCGCTCTGCAATCTCCTCCCTGGCTTCCCAGAGAATCCTAGGATAAATCCCATCTGGCCCAGGGGACTTATCTATTTTGACATTTTCCAAAATTGCTAACACCTCCTCCTTTTGAACCTCAATTCCATCTAGCCTGGTCGACTGAACCTGAGTGTTCTCCTCGACAACATTGTCTTTCTCCAGTGTAAACACTGATGGAAAATATCCATTTAACGCTTCCCCTATCTCCTCTGATTCCACACACAACTTTCCACTACTATCCTTGATTGGCCCTAATCTTACTCTAGTCATTCTTTTGTTCCTGATATACCTATAGAAAGCCTTAGGGTTTTCCTTGATCCTATCCGCCAACGACTTTTCGTGTCCTCTCCTCGCTCTTCTTAACTCTCCCTTTAGGTCCTTCCTGGCTAACTTGTAACTCTCAAGTGCCCTAACTGAGCCTTCATGTCTCATCCTAACATAAGCCTTCTTCTTCCTCTTGACAAGTGCTTCAACTTCCTTAGTAAACTACGGTTCCCTTGCTCGACAACTTCCTCCCTGCCTGACAGGTACATACTTATCAAGGACACGCAGTAGCTGTTCCTTGAAAAAGCTCCACATTTCGATTGTACCCATCCCCTGCAGTTTCCTTCCCCATCCTATACATCCTAAATCTTGCCGAATAGCATTATAATTGCCTTTCCCCCAGCTATAATTCTTGCCTTGCGGTATATACCTATCCCTGCCCATTGCTAAAGTAAACATAACCGAGTTGTGATCACTATCACCAAAGTGCTCACCTACATCTAAATCTAACACCTGGCCGGGTTCATTACCCAGTACCAAATCCAATGTGGCCTCGCCCCTTGTTGGCCTGTCTACATACTGTGTCAGAAAACCCTACTGCACAAAAACTGACACATCTATAGTACTTGAACTATAGTATGCGTGTATACCTGCTGTATACCTGTGTATACCCGTGTACATCTGTGTATATCTGTGTATACCTGCTGTATTCCTGTGTGTACCTGCTGTATACCTGTGTATATCTGCTGTATACCTGTGTATACCTGCTGCATACCTGTGTATACCTGTGTATACCTGCTGTATACCTCTGTATACCTGTGTATGTCCGTGTACCTGTGCATACCTGCTGTACACCTGTGTATATCTATGTATACCTGTGTATACCTGCTGTATACCTGCTGTGTACCTGTGTATATCTGTGCATACCTGTGTATACCTGTGTATACCTGCTGTACACCTGTGTATACCTGCTGTATACCTGCTGTATATCTGTGTATATCTGTGCATACCTGTGTATACCTGTGTATATCTGTGTATACCTGCTGTATACCTGTGTATACCTGTGTATATCTGTGTATACCTGTGCATACCTGCTGCATACGTGTGTATACCTGTGTATACCTTCTGTGTATACCTGTGTATACCTGCTGCATACGTGTGTATACCTGTGTATACCTGCTGTATACCTGTGTATATCTGTGTATACCTGTGTATAGCTGTGTATACCTGCTGTATACGTGTGTATACCTGTATACCTGCTGTATATCTGTGTATACCTATGTATACCTGCTGCATACCTGTGTATACCTGTGTATACCTGCTGTATACCCGTCTATACCTGCTGTATATCTGTGTATACATGCTGTATACCTGTGTATACCTGTATATATCTGTGTATACCTGTGTATAACTGCTGTCTACCTGCTGTATACCTGTGTATATCTGTGTATACCTGTGTATATCTGTGCATGCCTGTGTATACCTGTGTATACCTGCTGTATACCTGTGTATATCTGTGCATACCTGTGTATACCTGCTGTATACCTGTGTATACCTGTGTATGTCCGTGTATACCTGTGCATACCTGCTGTACACCTGTGTATACCTGTGTATATCTATGTATACCTGTGTATACCTGCTGTATACCTGCTGTGTACCTGTGTATATCTGTGAATACCTGTGTATATCTGCTGTATATCTGTGTATATCTGTGCGCACCTGTGTATACCTGTGTATATCTGTGTATACCTGCTGTATACCTGTGTATACCTGCTGTAAATTTGTGTATACCTGCTGCATATGTGTGTATACTTGTGTATACCTGCTGTATACCTGTGTATACCTGTGTATACCTGTGCATACCTGCTACATACGTGTGTATACCTGTGTATACCTTCTGTGTATACCTGTGTATACCTCTGCATACCTGTGTATACCTGCTGTATACCTGTGTATATCTGTGTATACCTGTGTATAGCTGTGTATACCTTGCTGTATATCTGTGTATACCTGCTGCATACATGTGTATACCTGTGTATACCTGCTGTATACCTGCTGTATACCTGTGTATACTTGCTGTATACCTGTGTATACCTGCTGTATACCTGTGTATATCTGTGTATACCTGCTGTATACCTGCTGTATACCTGTGTATATCTGTGTATACCTGTGTATACCTGTATATATCTGTGTATACCTGTGTATAACTGCTGTCTACCTGCTGTATACCTGTGTATACCTGTGTATACCTGCTGTAAACCTGTGTATACCCGCTGTATACCTGCTGTATAGTCATGTATATCTCTGTATAACTGTGTATATCTGTGTATACCTGCTACATATCTGCTGCATACCTGTGTATACCTGCTGTATTCCTGTGTATACTTGCTGTATACCTGTGTATATCTGTATATATCTGTGTATTCCTGTGTATACCTGCTGAAGACCTGTGTATACCTGTGTATACCTGCTGCATACCTGTGTATACCTGTGTATACCTGCTGTATACCTGTGTATATCTGCTGTAAACCTGTGTATACCTGTGTATACCCGCTGTATACCTGTGTATACCTGCTGCATACCTGTGTATACCTGTGTATACCTGCTGTATTCCTGTGTATACCTGCTGCATACCTGTGTATACCTGTGTATACCTGCTGTATACCTGTGTATACCCGCTGTAAACCTGTGTATACCTGCTGAAGACCTGTGTGTACCTGCTTTATACATGGGTGTACCATGTATGCCTGCTGTATATACCTGCTGTATACCTGTTAATTCCCAGCTTGGGTCACTGTCTGTGCGGAGTCTGCACGTTCTCCCCGTGTCTACGTGGGTTTCCTCTGGGTGCTCCGGTTTCCTCCCACAGTCCAAAGATGTGCTGTTAGGTGAATTGGCCATGATAAATTGCCCTTAGTGTCCAAAAATGATTAAGTAGAGTTACTGGGATAGGGTGGAGGTGTGAGCCAATTTAGCGTGGCCAATCCACCTACCCTGCACACCTTTGGCTTGTGGGGCAAAACCCACACGGACACTGGGAGAATGTGCAAACTCCACACGGACAGTGACCCAGAGCCGGGATCGAACCTGGGACCTCAGCGCCGTGAGGCAGCAGGGCTAACCTACTGAGCCACTGTGCTGCTGACACCCTCTGTAATGACGGAGGTGAGTTAATAACCTGAAGGCTTGAAGCACCTGTCAAACTGGCTAATGTTACTGGGAAATCCAGTTGGGTTGCTGGATGCCTGGCTGCATTAACAGATTATTAGTAACTCCACCCCGGTGAGCTGCCCCACACCTGTGTGTCTGTTCTTGCCAGAGTGCCTGAAGCTCTGTGTGTGGGGCCATCGTCACTATCAGGTTATGGCACATACCAATCATGTTAATCACCGGGTGTCAGGAGATTAAAAACAACTTTACCTCGATCACCAGGCCAGCCTCCAGCTGCTGGTTACCACGCCCATTTTAATATTGGAATTTCGAATGGAGTTGTTTTAATAACCAGGTGAATCTGTCAGGTTGTTGCTGACTGACCTGAAGCCAGTGTTGGAAGCTGATGGCTCGGGCGTGGATTCTCACTATAGTCACCATTACTGGTGACACTAACCTCAGCAACAGAGTCTGGGAGCAGGGAACTGCAAACTGACTGATTCACTGAGTGGGAAATTGTAAAATCATTCAATTCTCATTTTAGATTTTCCAAATGGGTAGAAACTGGGAACTGTGGAGGAGCACAGAGCTTTAGGGGATAGGGGACGGAAATCACTAAACGCTGGTGCACGGGTACAAAATATAATTGAAAAGGCTACAGAATGGTGACACGGTGGCACAGTGGTTAGCACTGCTGCCTCACAGCTCCAGGGTCCCAGGTTCGATCCCGGCTCTGGGTCACTGTCCGTGTGGAGTTTGCACATTCACCCCGTGTCTGCGTGGGTTTCGCCCCCACAACCCGAAGATGTGCAGAGTAGGTGGATTGGCCACGCTAAATTGCCCCTTAATTGGAAAAAAAAGGCAATTGTAAAGCCAGCCTCATTCTGAAGGAACCCAGAATGCGAAGGGGTGGGTTCTGGGTGGAATTTTCCACCCCCTCCCTTCCCCCCCCCCCCCCCCCTCCCCCCACACAGCGGTGACTCGCCATTGACCAGCGGCAGGATATTCTGGTCTCGTCGGGGGTTTGCCATTCTTCCGTTGCGGGGATCTCTGTTGGCAGGGCCAGACCACCGCAACGGCGGGAAGGGCAAAAAATCCGGAAAACCCCAGCCATTATATTACAATCGCACAGAATTCGGGATAGACACCATCTGGAATGATGCATTCTGTCTGGGAACCAGACCACAGCAAGGACACACACGGACCCTGGAGACAGGACAGTCAGATCGGCCAGAATGAGAGCAGGGCTGAAAGGGTTCAATTATCAAACAGGTTGCATGAGCTAGGCTGGCATTCGCTGCTGTGTGGAGGATTAAAAGGCAATCTAATTGAGGTGTTGAACATGATTTGATAGTTTCTCTCTGTCTCCTCTTTTGTCTGGTGGGGAATCCACCAGCAGCCCCTGTAGAATCGGAGCCAACCCCTTCAGGGTGAAGGCAAGCAGCAGTTCCACACAGAAAGGGGAGAGGAAACTGAGAACTCTTTATCCCCAAAATCTGGTGAGGCTGCGGTCAATTCAAAACGTCAAAACGGGAATAAAATGATTTCTGTTGGGTAAAGGTCCATGGAGCTAAGATACAAATCAGTTAGAATATAATTGGAAGAAGTCGTCTAACACCAGGTTAAAGTCCAACAGGTTTGTTTCAAATTGCCCGTAATTCGAAACAAACCTGTTGGACTTTAATCTGTTGTTGTCAGACTTCTTACTGTGCACACCCCAGTCCAACGCTGGGATCTCAACATCAAGAATATAATTGAACAGAGGAACAAGATCAAGGGGCTGAATGGCCTCCTCCTGTTCCTATCATCCTTGCAAAAGTTTGTTGTTAGTTCAGTGATCACTCTACCACGGTGTCAGCCTGAGCTGTCACGGACAAGGCTGGACAACATAGAGTACGGATGGCACAGAATGAGACCATTTGGCCCATTGAGTCCATGATGGTTCCCTGAAGAGGAATCGCATTAGTTCCGCTGCTCCCACTCTGTCTCCAGGTAGCCCTGAATGTGTGTTTCTTTCAAGTGCTCATGCAATTTCCTTTTGAAATTGTTGATGGTCTTCCCTTCCGTCATCTTCCGGGTTAATGAGTTATCACTTGATGCGTAAAAACATTTCCTCCTCACATTCCACCTGAACCTCATGCTCAAAACCTCAAACCTGTGGCCCCCTTGTCCTTGTACCATCAACTAATGGGGAGATTGGTCCTTGTCTACCTTCTGGAAACCTGCCATTACCTCGTACATCTCTGTCAAATCTTCGCCTCGCTCACACATGTTTGTGCCACCACCCGTCCCTCGGTCAGATTTACACTTTCTTTTCCCCAGTTTTTTCTGACTGTTCTTCCCCACCTCCCCCGAAGGAGATTCCGCTCCTGGGGGAGACTTGCTTCAACACAAAGTCACACACAACAGTCTGGAGGGCTAACACGATTCAGGCCAGTGACCATTGTCCTCAGGCTTGCGTTCAGCAAAGGGGGAAGCCGCCAGGCTTAGACTGGCTCCACCTCCCACATCGATGATTCTCCGAGTTCCGGATTTCACCTTCTGGATGGGTAAAGATATCAGGAAAGGATTGACAGGCTGGATTCCTCTCTGCTGAGATGAAGGCTGAGGGGAGGGGTCATCTCGTGGAGGTTTTAAAATGATGAAAGGTTTTGACAGAGTGGAGACAGAGTCAATGAGTGCCATCTGACCAAAATGAATTCGATTCTGGGTGGGGATTAGTGGGGTCATGCCCAGCGTTTGTAACGCCAGGAACTGTCGAACTGCACTGTCTTGTTTTTGTGTCCCAGTGGGGAAGATGGGAGGAGGTCGGAGTGCAGCATTAACACCGGATCGGGCTGGTCAGGCTCAATGCTTCTCCGCTGGATGTCCAATGTGATATTATCAACTCTGAGATCAGTGCACGGAGCCACCCAGGCGTCTCGCTCGCTCACAAAACCTATCAATGAAGGAAAGAAAAGTGAAACTGGGATGGAGTGAAGGGGGATGTGGTACAGGATCTGTGTACAGGCTTCAGTAACTGTTTAATGAGTGGGATGTGGGCAGAGGGAGGGCTGATTCTCACAGTGTTTAATATGATGTCTCCTCCTTCAGTGGAGCATGAGGCTGAGACACACGTTTCCGGGTTATGTTGTGTCTGAGGAGCCATTCGACAGAGCTGATAACAATGAGGCCTTTGTGTTCTGACCTACTTCTCCCCATCTGTCCTTGTCGATTATATTCATTGTTTACTGTCTGGTGCAGGGGATTGTCTGTGGGGTGGGGAGCGGGTTACTGTTTACCACCGTCTGTGCTCCGAGTCCCTTGTTCCTACCCGACGCTCTTTTAATTTGTGAATGTAGATGTTGCCGTCAGGGCTGGAGTGCCAGGCGGCTTCAGGGGCAGCTTTCCTCTCAATTTCACTTTAATCTTTTATATAAATTTAGAATACGAATTTCTCCAATGAAGGGCCAATTTAGCGTTGGCCAATCCATGACCCTGCACGTTGTGGGGGTGAGACTCACGCAGACACGGGGAGAACGTGCAAACTCCACACGGACAGTGACCCAGGGCAGGGATCGAACCTGGGTCCTCAGAGCCGCAGTCCCAGTGCTAACCACTGCGCCACATGCCACCCTAATTTCGCAGCTGGCAAGGCAGCCATGCAGCTGCGCATGGCGTTGACTGCCATGTGAACTTAAGGCCATGGGTCATGTAGGTGTCCCCCCCCCCCCAGGCCACCCCACCAGGTGCCCTCTGAACCCAGCCAACCCATCAGCTGTATGGGCGCACTCCAGCACAACCAGTGCCACCTTGTTGGCTGGGGACGAGTGTGTGTGTTGGGGGGGGGGGTAATGTGTATCTGCGGCTGCAGCTTGTCAGCCTCCCGAGTGTCAATCACGGACCCGGCGAATCCGGCACCGTTTCCCATTGCAATGGATTGTGTTCCACGTGGCGTCGGTTCTAGCCCCCCGGTTCTAGCCTCCCGGTTCTAGCCCCCCCGGTTCTAGCCCCCCCAGTTCTAGCCCCCCCGGTTATAGCCCCCCCCCCCGGTTCTAGCCCCCCCCGGTTCTAGCACCCCCCCCGGTTTCTAGCCCCCCTGGTTCTAGCCCCCCCCGGTTCTAGCCCCCCCGGTTCTAGCCCCCCCGGTTCTAGCCCCCCCCCCCGGTTCTAGCCCCCCCGGTTCTAGCCCCCCGGTTCTAGACCCCCGGTTCTAGCCCCTCCATGGTGGCTGAATCTGTCCGGGTCCGGCGGCAGTTTTGCTTTCGTGGAAGTCCATGAATCCGGTCTTGGCGTCAACACATAGGGCTGGATTCTCCGATTCTGCGGCTAAGTGCCGACGGCGGCTTGGGAACTGTGGCGTTTTACGGCGCCTAAATCGGCACCGACCCCTCACCGATCCTGGGACTGGTGAGGGGCTAGCAGGGCTGCCAGGCATATCACCCGGCTCCCGCGCCAATAACGGTCGGGGAATGGCCAGGGTCTGTGGCACGGCCCAACCTGCCAGATAGTGCCCCCCCCCCGGACGCCCCCTCGCCACCCCCGGACCAGCCCTCACCAGTCCTCCCAGCCCTCGCTGAAGCCCCCCCCTAGGCCAGCAGCACGTCTCCCTCCCCCCAACTGTGGCAGCGCTGGATAGAACCCACAGCTACCACGCGAGGTTCACAAAAACTGAGAGCACAAGTTAACCGTGCCATTAACTCGGCCAATGGGAGCGGAGCATTGGGGGAGGGCCTTCAGGTGACTTCCTGAGTCTGTCCCAACAGCGTGCAGCGTACTCCCTGATGATGTGTGTGGAAGGGGGAACAATCAAGCGGGGCTGCTTTGTCCTGGATGGTGTCGACCTTGAGTGTTGTTGGAGCTGCGCTCATCCCGGCAAGTGGAGAGTCCATCCCACTCCGGACTTGTGTCTTGCAGATGGTGGACAGGCTCTGGGGGGGTGGGGGGGTGGGGGGGGGGCGGTCAGGAGGTGAATTACTTGCCGTAGGGTTTCTAGCCTTTGACCTGCTCTGGTAGCCATGGTATTAATCGGCGAGCTGAGCTGATCGGTGCAGGAAGAGATCGGGGCGTCATTTTTAATGATTTACCAACAAAATGCTCCAGGAATGAGGGGCTTCGGTTCAGCGGACAAATTGGAGAGGTTAGGACTGTTCTCCTTGGAGAAGTGAAGGTTGACGGGAGATTTGATAAAAGATATTCTCGACAGAATAGTTGAGGAGAAATTGTTCCCCTTGGTGGAAGGATCTAGGATCAGAGGGATCAGATTTTAGGCAATTGGCAAAAGGGACAAAAGTGACATGAGGACAGCAATAATTGTTCAAATGTGGAACACACTGCCTGGGAGTGTGGTGGTGCACTGTCTGGGGGTGTGGTGGTGCACTGTCTGGGAGTGTGGTGGTGCACTGTCTGGGAGTGTGGTGGTGCACTGTCTGGGAGTGTGGTGGTGCACAGGGAGTGTGGTGGTACACTGTCTGGGTGTGTGGTGGTACACTGTCTGGGAGTGTGGTGGTGCACTGTCTGGGAGTGTGGTGGTGCACTGTCTGGGAGTGTGGTGGTGCACTGTCTGGGAGTGTGGTGGTGCACTGTCTGGGAGTGTGGTGGTGCACTGTCTGGGAGTGTGGTGGTGCACAGGGAGTGTGGTGGTACACTGTCTGGGAGTGTGGTGGTGCACTGTCTGGGAGTGTGGTGGTGCACAGGGAGTGTGGTGGTACACTGTCTGGGAGTGTGGTGGTACACTGTCTGGGAGTGTGGTGGTACACTGTCTGGGAGTGTGGTGGTGCACTGTCTGGGAGTGTGGTGGTGCACAGGGAGTGTGGTGGTGCACTGTCTGGGGGTGTGGTGGTGCACTGTCTGGGAGTGTGGTGGTGCACTGTCTGGGAGTGTGGTGGTGCACTGTCTGGGGGTGTGGTGGTGCACTGTCTGGGAGTGTGGTGGTGCACAGGGAGTGTGGTGGTGCACAGGGAGTGTGGTGGTGCACTGTCTGGGAGTGTATAATCGTTCTATGATTCTAAGATTGTGGGGAAACCTAAACTAAAGCCAGAAACTGGGTGATACAATAAAACACTCACTAATAAACCCCAATAGGGAATTCAAACAGAAGCTCTTTACCCAGAGAATGGTGTGAAAATGGAGTCACAAAGGGAGGTTAAGGTGAATAGTATAGATATATTTAAGGAGGAGCGGGATAAACGTGAGGGAGGAAGGAATAGGAAATGATGTTGATAGGTTGAGATGCAGTTGAGTGGGAGAATGTTCATGTGGATAGATACAGGCATGGACGTTTGAGGCGAATGCCCGAGTTCTGTGTTATAATTCAAATAAAAATGAATCTTCAGTCTGTGCAGGGGGTCGGGGGGTGAAAGCACTAGCAACAGCGCCGCTCCCGATAGCTCCGGGGAAATACTCAGGGAGTCCGGTAATATAATA
>NC_052147.1:3156572-3221753 GCF_902713615.1 Scyliorhinus canicula
TAGCACTGCTGCCTCACAGCTCCAGGGTCCCAGGTTCGATCCCGGCTCTGGGTCACTGTCCGTGTGGAGTTTGCACATTCACCCCGTGTCTGCGTGGGTTTCGCCCCCACAACCCGAAGATGTGCAGAGTAGGTGGATTGGCCACGCTAAATTGCCCCTTAATTGGAAAAAAAAGGCAATTGTAAAGCCAGCCTCATTCTGAAGGAACCCAGAATGCGAAGGGGTGGGTTCTGGGTGGAATTTTCCACCCCCTCCCTTACCCCCACCCCCACCCCCCCCCCCACACAGCGGTGACTCGCCATTGACCAGCGGCAGGATATTCTGGTCTCGTCGGGGGTTTGCCATTCTTCCGTTGCGGGGATCTCTGTTGGCAGGGCCAGACCACCGCAACGGCGGGAAGGGCAAAAAATCCGGAAAACCCCAGCCATTATATTACAATCGCACAGAATTCGGGATAGACACCATCTGGAATGATGCATTCTGTCTGGGAACCAGACCACAGCAAGGACACACACGGACCCTGGAGACAGGACAGTCAGATCGGCCAGAATGAGAGCAGGGCTGAAAGGGTTCAATTATCAAACAGGTTGCATGAGCTAGGCTGGCATTCGCTGCTGTGTGGAGGATTAAAAGGCAATCTAATTGAGGTGTTGAACATGATTTGATAGTTTCTCTCTGTCTCCTCTTTTGTCTGGTGGGGAATCCACCAGCAGCCCCTGTAGAATCGGAGCCAACCCCTTCAGGGTGAAGGCAAGCAGCAGTTCCACACAGAAAGGGGAGAGGAAACTGAGAACTCTTTATCCCCAAAATCTGGTGAGGCTGCGGTCAATTCAAAACGTCAAAACGGGAATAAAATGATTTCTGTTGGGTAAAGGTCCATGGAGCTAAGATACAAATCAGTTAGAATATAATTGGAAGAAGTCGTCTAACACCAGGTTAAAGTCCAACAGGTTTGTTTCAAATTGCCCGTAATTCGAAACAAACCTGTTGGACTTTAATCTGTTGTTGTCAGACTTCTTACTGTGCACACCCCAGTCCAACGCTGGGATCTCAACATCAAGAATATAATTGAACAGAGGAACAAGATCAAGGGGCTGAATGGCCTCCTCCTGTTCCTATCATCCTTGCAAAAGTTTGTTGTTAGTTCAGTGATCACTCTACCACGGTGTCAGCCTGAGCTGTCACGGACAAGGCTGGACAACATAGAGTACGGATGGCACAGAATGAGACCATTTGGCCCATTGAGTCCATGATGGTTCCCTGAAGAGGAATCGCATTAGTTCCGCTGCTCCCACTCTGTCTCCAGGTAGCCCTGAATGTGTGTTTCTTTCAAGTGCTCATGCAATTTCCTTTTGAAATTGTTGATGGTCTTCCCTTCCGTCATCTTCCGGGTTAATGAGTTATCACTTGATGCGTAAAAACATTTCCTCCTCACATTCCACCTGAACCTCATGCTCAAAACCTCAAACCTGTGGCCCCCTTGTCCTTGTACCATCAACTAATGGGGAGATTGGTCCTTGTCTACCTTCTGGAAACCTGCCATTACCTCGTACATCTCTGTCAAATCTTCGCCTCGCTCACACATGTTTGTGCCACCACCCGTCCCTCGGTCAGATTTACACTTTCTTTTCCCCAGTTTTTTCTGACTGTTCTTCCCCACCTCCCCCGAAGGAGATTCCGCTCCTGGGGGAGACTTGCTTCAACACAAAGTCACACACAACAGTCTGGAGGGCTAACACGATTCAGGCCAGTGACCATTGTCCTCAGGCTTGCGTTCAGCAAAGGGGAAGCCGCCAGGCTTAGACTGGCTCCACCTCCCACATCGATGATTCTCCGAGTTCCGGATTTCACCTTCTGGATGGGTAAAGATATCAGGAAAGGATTGACAGGCTGGATTCCTCTCTGCTGAGATGAAGGCTGAGGGGAGGGGTCATCTCGTGGAGGTTTTAAAATGATGAAAGGTTTTGACAGAGTGGAGACAGAGTCAATGAGTGCCATCTGACCAAAATGAATTCGATTCTGGGTGGGGATTAGTGGGGTCATGCCCAGCGTTTGTAACGCCAGGAACTGTCGAACTGCACTGTCTTGTTTTTGTGTCCCAGTGGGGAAGATGGGAGGAGGTCGGAGTGCAGCATTAACACCGGATCGGGCTGGTCAGGCTCAATGCTTCTCCGCTGGATGTCCAATGTGATATTATCAACTCTGAGATCAGTGCACGGAGCCACCCAGGCGTCTCGCTCGCTCACAAAACCTATCAATGAAGGAAAGAAAAGTGAAACTGGGATGGAGTGAAGGGGGATGTGGTACAGGATCTGTGTACAGGCTTCAGTAACTGTTTAATGAGTGGGATGTGGGCAGAGGGAGGGCTGATTCTCACAGTGTTTAATATGATGTCTCCTCCTTCAGTGGAGCATGAGGCTGAGACACACGTTTCCGGGTTATGTTGTGTCTGAGGAGCCATTCGACAGAGCTGATAACAATGAGGCCTTTGTGTTCTGACCTACTTCTCCCCATCTGTCCTTGTCGATTATATTCATTGTTTACTGTCTGGTGCAGGGGATTGTCTGTGGGGTGGGGAGCGGGTTACTGTTTACCACCGTCTGTGCTCCGAGTCCCTTGTTCCTACCCGACGCTCTTTTAATTTGTGAATGTAGATGTTGCCGTCAGGGCTGGAGTGCCAGGCGGCTTCAGGGGCAGCTTTCCTCTCAATTTCACTTTAATCTTTTTATATAAATTTAGAATACGAATTTCTCCAATGAAGGGCCAATTTAGCGTTGGCCAATCCATGACCCTGCACGTTGTGGGGGTGAGACTCACGCAGACACGGGGAGAACGTGCAAACTCCACACGGACAGTGACCCAGGGCAGGGATCGAACCTGGGTCCTCAGAGCCGCAGTCCCAGTGCTAACCACTGCGCCACATGCCACCCTAATTTCGCAGCTGGCAAGGCAGCCATGCAGCTGCGCATGGCGTTGACTGCCATGTGAACTTAAGGCCATGGGTCATGTAGGTGTCCCCCCCCCCCAGGCCACCCCACCAGGTGCCCTCTGAACCCAGCCAACCCATCAGCTGTATGGGCGCACTCCAGCACAACCAGTGCCACCTTGTTGGCTGGGGACGAGTGTGTGTGTTGGGGGGGGGGTAATGTGTATCTGCGGCTGCAGCTTGTCAGCCTCCCGAGTGTCAATCACGGACCCGGCGAATCCGGCACCGTTTCCCATTGC
This sequence comes from Scyliorhinus canicula, assembly GCF_902713615.1. Lineage (NCBI taxonomy): Eukaryota > Metazoa > Chordata > Chondrichthyes > Carcharhiniformes > Scyliorhinidae > Scyliorhinus > Scyliorhinus canicula. Next base: position 3,159,798 of record NC_052147.1, read on the forward strand.
AATGGATTGTGTTCCACGTGGCGTCGGTTCTAGCCCCCCGGTTCTAGCCTCCCGGTTCTAGCCCCCCCGGTTCTAGCCCCCCCAGTTCTAGCCCCCCCGGTTATAGCCCCCCCCCCCCGGTTCTAGCCCCCCCCGGTTCTAGCACCCCCCCCGGTTCTAGCCCCCCTGGTTCTAGCCCCCCCCGGTTCTAGCCCCCCCGGTTCTAGCCCCCCCGGTTCTAGCCCCCCCCCCCGGTTCTAGCCCCCCCGGTTCTAGCCCCCCGGTTCTAGACCCCCGGTTCTAGCCCCTCCATGGTGGCTGAATCTGTCCGGGTCCGGCGGCAGTTTTGCTTTCGTGGAAGTCCATGAATCCGGTCTTGGCGTCAACACATAGGGCTGGATTCTCCGATTCTGCGGCTAAGTGCCGACGGCGGCTTGGGAACTGTGGCGTTTTACGGCGCCTAAATCGGCACCGACCCCTCACCGATCCTGGGACTGGTGAGGGGCTAGCAGGGCTGCCAGGCATATCACCCGGCTCCCGCGCCAATAACGGTCGGGGAATGGCCAGGGTCTGTGGCACGGCCCAACCTGCCAGATAGTGCCCCCCCCCCCGGACGCCCCCTCGCCACCCCCGGACCAGCCCTCACCAGTCCTCCCAGCCCTCGCTGAAGCCCCCCCCTAGGCCAGCAGCACGTCTCCCTCCCCCCAACTGTGGCAGCGCTGGATAGAACCCACAGCTACCACGCGAGGTTCACAAAAACTGAGAGCACAAGTTAACCGTGCCATTAACTCGGCCAATGGGAGCGGAGCATTGGGGGAGGGCCTTCAGGTGACTTCCTGAGTCTGTCCCAACAGCGTGCAGCGTACTCCCTGATGATGTGTGTGGAAGGGGGAACAATCAAGCGGGGCTGCTTTGTCCTGGATGGTGTCGACCTTGAGTGTTGTTGGAGCTGCGCTCATCCCGGCAAGTGGAGAGTCCATCCCACTCCGGACTTGTGTCTTGCAGATGGTGGACAGGCTCTGGGGGGGTGGGGGGGTGGGGGGGGGGCGGTCAGGAGGTGAATTACTTGCCGTAGGGTTTCTAGCCTTTGACCTGCTCTGGTAGCCATGGTATTAATCGGCGAGCTGAGCTGATCGGTGCAGGAAGAGATCGGGGCGTCATTTTTAATGATTTACCAACAAAATGCTCCAGGAATGAGGGGCTTCGGTTCAGCGGACAAATTGGAGAGGTTAGGACTGTTCTCCTTGGAGAAGTGAAGGTTGACGGGAGATTTGATAAAAGATATTCTCGACAGAATAGTTGAGGAGAAATTGTTCCCCTTGGTGGAAGGATCTAGGATCAGAGGGATCAGATTTTAGGCAATTGGCAAAAGGGACAAAAGTGACATGAGGACAGCAATAATTGTTCAAATGTGGAACACACTGCCTGGGAGTGTGGTGGTGCACTGTCTGGGGGTGTGGTGGTGCACTGTCTGGGAGTGTGGTGGTGCACTGTCTGGGAGTGTGGTGGTGCACTGTCTGGGAGTGTGGTGGTGCACAGGGAGTGTGGTGGTACACTGTCTGGGTGTGTGGTGGTACACTGTCTGGGAGTGTGGTGGTGCACTGTCTGGGAGTGTGGTGGTGCACTGTCTGGGAGTGTGGTGGTGCACTGTCTGGGAGTGTGGTGGTGCACTGTCTGGGAGTGTGGTGGTGCACTGTCTGGGAGTGTGGTGGTGCACAGGGAGTGTGGTGGTACACTGTCTGGGAGTGTGGTGGTGCACTGTCTGGGAGTGTGGTGGTGCACAGGGAGTGTGGTGGTACACTGTCTGGGAGTGTGGTGGTACACTGTCTGGGAGTGTGGTGGTACACTGTCTGGGAGTGTGGTGGTGCACTGTCTGGGAGTGTGGTGGTGCACAGGGAGTGTGGTGGTGCACTGTCTGGGGGTGTGGTGGTGCACTGTCTGGGAGTGTGGTGGTGCACTGTCTGGGAGTGTGGTGGTGCACTGTCTGGGGGTGTGGTGGTGCACTGTCTGGGAGTGTGGTGGTGCACAGGGAGTGTGGTGGTGCACAGGGAGTGTGGTGGTGCACTGTCTGGGAGTGTATAATCGTTCTATGATTCTAAGATTGTGGGGAAACCTAAACTAAAGCCAGAAACTGGGTGATACAATAAAACACTCACTAATAAACCCCAATAGGGAATTCAAACAGAAGCTCTTTACCCAGAGAATGGTGTGAAAATGGAGTCACAAAGGGAGGTTAAGGTGAATAGTATAGATATATTTAAGGAGGAGCGGGATAAACGTGAGGGAGGAAGGAATAGGAAATGATGTTGATAGGTTGAGATGCAGTTGAGTGGGAGAATGTTCATGTGGATAGATACAGGCATGGACGTTTGAGGCGAATGCCCGAGTTCTGTGTTATAATTCAAATAAAAATGAATCTTCAGTCTGTGCAGGGGGTCGGGGGGTGAAAGCACTAGCAACAGCGCCGCTCCCGATAGCTCCGGGGAAATACTCAGGGAGTCCGGTAATAATAGCTTCATTGAGAATTTGGAGGCAGTTTCGCCAACACTTCGGGTTGGGGGCAGGGTCAAGGGAAATGCCGATTCGGGGGAACCACAGATTTGAGCCAGGGAGGTGGGACGGAAGTTTTCGGAAATGGGAAGAGAAGGGGATTATGACGCTAAAAGATTTGTTTCTTCGGGGTTGATTTGCAGGATTGAGGGAGCTGGAAGCGAAGTATGGGCTGGAGCAGGGAGAAATGTTTAGATATATGCAGGTTCGGGACTTTGCCAGGAAGGAGATACAGAGTTTCCCGGAGGAACTGGCTTCCACATTGCTGGAGGAGGTGCTGACGACAGGGGGACTGGAGAAGGGAGTAATGTCAGCGGTGTACGGAGCTATTTTGGAAAAGGATAAGGCACCACTGGAGGGGATCAAAGCAAAGTGGGAGGAAGAGTTGGGAGAGGTTATAGAGGAGGGTTCTGGTGTGAGATGCTACGGAGAGTAAATTCCTCCACCTCATGTGCGAGGTTGGGGCTGATACAGCTGAAGGTGGTGTACAGAGCACACCTCACGAGGGCGAGGATGAGCCGATTCTTTGAAGGAGTAGAAGATGTGTGTGAACATTGCGGTGGGGGGGGGGGGGGGGGGGCGGTTGGGGGGGGGGGGGGGGGGGCGCTAATCACGTCAATATGTTTTGGTCCTGTCCAAAGCTACAGGATTACTGGAAGGAGGTGTTTAGGGTAATTTCCAAGGTGGTGCATGTGAAGCTGGACCCGGGTCCCAGGGAGGCCATATTCGGGGTGTCGGACCAGCCGGGGTTGGAAACGGGTGCGGAGGCAGATATCATAGCCTTCGCCCGGAGGCGGATCCTGTTGGGATGGAGAGCGGCCTCTCCACCCTGTGCCCTGGCGTGGCGGGGGGACCTGTTGGAATACTTGACCCTTGAGAAGGTTAAGTTCGAACTGAGGGGAAGCTCGGGGGGGTTCTACAAGTCATGGGCATTATTTATTATGCACTTTCAAGAACTGGATAACATCGAACATTAGTTTGGGGGGGGGGGGGATGGGTGGGAGGGTTGGGGGCTGTGTATATTAAAGATGACTATGGGTAATCCCTGATTCCTTTTTGTCATTTGTTTATGTAAACATGCGGGCTGATGTTTGGGGGTTGGTGTGAGGATGGGATCGTTGTTGTTGTTTTGGGGTTTGACATATTTGTTGTTGATTATTGTTTATTGTTGGCGGGTGTAAATTCGGGAGAAAATGTGAAAAAGGAGAATAAAAATATTTTTTAAAAAATGAATGTTCGAGGAAAATACACATTCAGCTTAGTTCCCCCCGAGCTCTGTGCCCAGATTTGTACAGGGCAGGAGATGAATCTTTAATTCCTGGACAATCCAGGAACATAGAACATAGAACAGTACAGCACAGAACAGGCCCTTCGGCCCTCGATGTTGTGCCGAGCAATGATCACCCCACTTAAACCCACGTAACCCGTATACCCGGTAACCCAACAATCCCCCCATTAACCTTACACTACGGGCAATTTATCATGGCCAATCCACCTAACCTGCACATCTTTGGACTGTGGGAGGAAACCGGAGCACCCGGAGGAAACCCACGCAGACACGGGGAGAACGTGCAGATTCCGCACAGACAGTGACCCAGCCGGGAATCGAACCTGGGATCCTGGTGCTGTGAGGCAGCAGTGCTAACCACTGTGATACCGAGCTGACCTTTACGGGGAGGGAGCTGAGTGACTGTGGCTGAGAGAGAGGGGTGGGATTCTACGTTGCCGACGTCAATACTGTAAATAGCAATCGGGCGGAGAATCCTTTCCGACGCCCATATTGAGGCCGGTGTCGGTCAGCCATTCTCCTCTCCCTCGGAAGTGGCGTAATCGCGTTGCGTGCCACGTGCCCTTGCAATGCCGTTGGGGCATCATCGACAGGCCCTCCCGCAATGCCCCTTCCTCGATGGGCTGAGGTCCAGACCACGCGGAGGACGTGTGGTCTCAGCGGCCGTGAACCCGGCGTGGCGGCTGCGGACTGTCCAGCGCCGGCACACTCCGTGCCGCTGGCCGGGGGGGCGGGGGGCGTGCCGCTGGCCGGGGGGGGGGTGGGCGTGCCGCGACCGGGGGGGGGCCCGGGGGCGTGCCGCTGGACGGGGGCGGGGAGGGGGGGGGGCGTGCCGCTGGCCGGGGGGGGCGGGGGCGTGCCGCTGGCCGGGGGCGGGGGGGGCGGGGCGTGCCGCTGGCCGGGGGGCGGGGCGTGCCGCTGGCCGGGGGCGGGGGGCTTGCCGTGGCCGGGGGGGGGGGGCGTGCCGCTGACCGGGGGGGGCGGGGGCGTGCCGCTGGCCGGGGGGCGGGGAGGGGGGGGGGCGTGCCGCTGGCCGGGGGGGCGGGGGCGTGCCGCTGGCCGGGGGGGCGGGGGCGTGCCGCTGGCCGGGGGGCGGGGGCCGTGCCGTGGCCGGGGGCGGGGGCTTGCCGCTGGCCGGGCGGGGGGGGGGGGCGGGGGCGTGCGCTGGCCGGGGGCGGGGGCGTGCCGCTGGCCGGGGGGCGGGGGCGTGCCGCTGGCCGGGGGGCGGGGGCGTGCCGCTGGCCGGGGGGCGGGGGGTGCCGCTGGCCGGGGGGGCGGGGGCGTGCTGCTGGCCGGGGGGGGGGGGGGGCGTGCCGCTGACCGGGTCGGGGGGGCACGGGGTGGGCTGTGGGGTCGCAGATAGCAGATCGGTTCCGTGCACGGTCAGCACCATGTTGGATGGCACGATGGCTACAGGTCGGCGCTGTACGCGTGTGCGGCCACGGACCCGGCCATTGTCCGGCTGTTTTCGGTGGGAGAGCCGGGATTTCACCCGGCATTGCTGCTCGTCCCTCACCGGTCCCAGCGCCGATTTTTGTGTCATAAAACGCCAGGGAGTTCTCCATTTGAGCCGGTACATAGCCTCCCCCCCCCCCCCCCCCCCCCCCGTCTCTCTCTCTCTCTCTCTCTCTCTCTCTGTCTCCCTGCCTCTGTCTCTCTCTCTGTCTCTCTCGCTCGCTCTGTCTTCCTGTCTCTGTCTCCCTGTCTCTGTCTCTCTCTCTGCCTCTCTCTGTCTGTCTCTCTCTCTGTCTGTCTCTCTCTCTCGCTCTGTCTCCCGGTCTCTGTCTCCCTGTCTCTGTCTCTCTCTCTGTCTCTCTCGCTCGCTCTCTCTCTGTCTCTCTCTTGCTCTCTATCTGTCTGTCTCTCTCTCGTTCTCTGAGTCTCTCTCTGTCTCTCTCTCTCTCTGTCTGTCTCTCTCTCACTCTCTGCCTCTCTCTTGTTCTCTGAGTCTCTCTCTGTCTCTCTCTCTCGCTCTTTCTCTCTCACTGTCTCTCTCTCGCTCACAGTCCCTCTCTCTCTGTCTCTCTCTCTCTGTCTTTCTCTCTCAATCCCTTTCTCTCTCTTAGTCACTCTCTCTCAGTCACTCTCTGCACACACACGGACGCACACACATGGACACACACACACACACACACACATGGACACACACACACACACATGGACACACACACACACAGACACACACAGACACACACACACAGACACACACACAGACAAGGACACACGGACACACACACACAGACACACACACAGACAAGGACACACGGACACACACACATTTAAAAAAAAAATAAATTTAGAGTACCCAATTATTTTTTCCAATTAAGGGGCAATTTAGCATGGTCAATCCACCTAACCTGCACATTTTTGGGTTGTGGGGGCGAAACCCACGCAGACACGGGGAGAATGTGCAAACTCCACACGGACAGTGACCCAGAGCCGGGATCGAACCTGGGACCTCAGCGCCGTGAGGCTGCAGTGCTAACCCACTGCTCCACCGTGCTGCCCTGACACACACACGGACACACACACACATGGACACACACACACACACATGGACACACACACACACACGGACACACACACACACATGGACACACACACACACACACACACGGACACACACACACACACACACGGACACACACACACACACGGACACACACACACACATGGACACACACACACACACACACACGGACACACACACACACACACACGGACACACACACACACACACGGACACACACACACACATGGGCACACACACACACACATGGACACACACACACACACGGACACACACACACATGGGCACACACACACACACATGGACACACACGGACACACACACACACATGGACACACACACACACATGGACACACGGACACACACACACACGGACACACACACACACATGGACACACACACACACACGGACACACACACACACATGGACACACACACACACGGACACACACACACACACACACACACGGACACACACACACACGGACACACACACACACACGGACACACACACACACATGGGCACACACACACACACATGGACACACACACACACACGGACACACACACACATGGGCACACACACACACACATGGACACACACGGACACACACACACACATGGACACACGGACACACACAAACACAAAACTGATTTGTGACAAGAACTTCTGAACACGATTTTTAAAAAGTAAATTTAGAGTATCCAATTATTTTTTTCCAATTAAGGGGCAATTTAGCGTGGCCAATCCACCTACCCTGCACATCTTTGGGTTAACATTGAACACAGAACAAACAGTGCAGAAGGAGGCCATTCGGCCCATCGAGTCTGCACCGACCCACTTAAGCCCTCACTTCCAACCTTTCCCCGTAACCCAATAACCCCTCCTAACCTCTTTTGGTCACAAAGGCCAATTTAGCCTGGCCAATCCACCCTAACCTGCACGTCTTGGGGCTGTGGGGGTGAAACCCACGCAGACACGTGGCGAGAACGTGCAAACGCCTTACGGACAGTGGACAGTGAGCAGGAAGCATTTCTCCCAGAGGAATGGTGAATTTGTGGAACTCACTGTCTCACAGTGCGGTGGAAGCTGAGTCATTAAAATGATTTCAAGAAGGAGACAGATATATTTCTAATTTTAAAAAACGGGTTAAAGGGATATGGGAAACGGGCAGGGAGGTGGATTTGAGACCAGGAAGAGATCAGCCATGATCTGATTGAATGGCGGAGCAGGTTCGAAGGGGCTGAATGGCCAACATCTGCTCCTAATCCCTGTGGTGTTTCAGAAATCAAGGCCAGTGCTAGATGCTGCACAAGGTTCACAAACAGAGGTCATTTGTTAATCTGTCAGAAAACGAATTTTTCACTCTGTCCCTACAGCCTGAATAATAAGAAATGCACAATAAAATCATCAAATGTCCCTGTTTTGTCATGTGACATTGAGAGATAAACGTGTATCGATTGTGGATGGAAAGCTGTTGAACTTCAGCATGTCAGCCGACAGGATTGTTACCAAACTCGGTGACTAATCCGTACCTGGGAAAGGTGACTGGGCAGAGACAAGGGGCTTCACTGGGGGTTAGAGGATGCCAGGAGACTGGAGCTAATTGTGAGCATCAAGTACAAACCCTTCCCAAAGGGGAAATTTCCAAAAGACATTGTTACCCAGGTTCACAGGGAAGGCTGGACGGATGAAGGCGGTTGGGAGCATTGGAGAAAAGTGGTGTGGAATTTGAAACTAGGCGGAATGTGCAAAGGGAAAAGTTTGCTTATCCGGGGTGTGTTTGGGTCTCACTTTGCTGATACTGCACCGTGGAAGTGAAATTAGCCAATATCGACACAGCAGTTATTCCTGGCGATTTTCTGAGTGCTGTTCAGCCCCTTTATGTGTCTATAAATAAACCTGTCAAGGACAATGTCTAAAAGATGTGGACCACTGGGTGTTGGAAGGATGTTGAAAGTGTTACTGAAGGTGGAAATAATGTGAGCAACATTGCCCCAGTGGGTCAGAGACACACAGAATTAACCTGATTCCATCAAAATCATTCCCAAATTGTGGAATATTGAATGTACCTGACAGCACTGGGGCCAATGACTTATGGACGTTAGTTACTGATCGTACCGACGCTGATGATGAGGACGGTCCATAAGATAAACAACAGGGAGACTAATCCAGAGGTGATTCAGTTGGTGATCACAGTGAATTTGAAGGATTTCAACGTTAACTCATTTTGATTTCTATTTATATGATGTTGGATGAAATGCATATAGAACATAGAACATTACAGCGCAGTACGGGCCCTTCGGCCCTCGATGTTGCGCCATAATTTGCAATGTTATAGAATAAATAAATGTTGAAGAATTGATACAAATTCTTTCGTGTTGTTGGTTTTACATTATTCCATTGTGACTGTCCTTATTGGACCCAAATCAATACATATACCAACCTCCAAAAATATTACCTGTGTGATAGTTAATCCTGTGACCCGCAGCTTAATAAATTGGTCTCAAAAAGTTAGAGTATCTCCAAACTCTTGTAGTGTTAACACTGGGGGTCGTTACCTCGGGGTGGAGGGGGTGGGGGAGGGAGGGGGGGGGGGGTGCATCTTATATCTAGACAGGCCGATCAGGAATAAAGTCAGGAATTCTTCACAACGGAAATCTGGAATTCTCTCCGACAGTCGGTTGCGACTGGGAGTCCAAGACTATGATTTATATTTCTGATCAGTAAAGGTATGAACACCAATGTAGCTAAGGTGGGTGAATGGAGATGAGGTGCAGATTACCCGTGATCTAATTAAAGGGCCGAGCAGGCTTGAGGGGCCGAATGGCCTGCTCCGCTCCCTGAAAATGAAATGAAAATCGCTTATTGTCACGAGTAGGCTTCAAATGAAGTTACTGTGAAAAAGCCCCTAGTCGCCACATTCCGGCGCCTGTTCGGGGAGGCTGTTACGGGAATCGAACCGTGCTGCTGGCCTGCCTTGGTCTGCTTCTAATGTTGCTTCTAAGATGTCCTCTCACCTGTTTTGGGAACCTGGTTAAAATTGGGATGAGAATGGGGTCCACGAGTGGCTCGAACTGCCCACTTTCTCAGATTGAACCCGTTGAGTGTCGGAAGGGAAATTCTCCAGGCGGTCTCAGAGTTGAGCTGTTATTTTGTATACACGCTCCAGCTCAGCGGTGGGTATCCTGCTGCCCCAGGGGTCACATGCAGCCCATCAGGGTCCTGAGTGTCGCCAACAAGACACTTTGTTTTTTTTTTCTTTTTAAAAAAATTTTGTGTACCCAATTATTTTTTCCAATTAAGGGGCAATTTAGCCTGGCCAATCCGCCTACCCGGCACATCTTTGGGTTGTGGGGGTGAGACCCACACAGACACGGGGAGAATGTGCAAACTCCACACGGACAGTGACACAGAGCCGGGATCGAACCCGGGTCCTCAGCGCCGTGAGGCAGCTGTGCTAACCACTAGGCCACCGTGCTGCCCTAACAAGACACTCTGTTGACCGTTGCCCACACGTGGGGCTGCCACATTCCACTGCTTCCCTTCGGGTAATAAAGCGAGGGTGAGTGAAGCGAGGGTGAGTGATGCGAGGGTGTGGGGAGCGAGGGTGAGGGAAGCGAGGGTGAGGGGAGCGAGGGTGAGGGAAGCGAGGGTGAGTGGAGCGAGGGTGAGTGAAGCGAGGGTGAGTGATGCGAGGGTGAGTAAAGCGAGGGTGAGTAAAGCGAGGGTGAGTGAAGCGAGGGTGAGTAAAGCAAGGGTGAGTGAAGCGAGGGTGAGTGAAGCGAGGGTGAGGGGAGTGAGGGTGAGTGATGCAAGGGTGTGGGGAGCGAGGGTGAGGGAAGCGAGGGTGAGTGAAGCGAGGGTGAGTGAAGCCAAGGTGAGGGAAGCGAGGGTGAGTGATGCGAGGGTGAGTAAAACGAGGGTGAGTAAAGCGAGGGTGAGTGAAGCGAGGGTGAGTAAAGCGAGGGTGAGTGAAGCGAGGGTGAGTAAAGCGAGGGTGAGTGAAGCGAGGGTGAGGGGATTGAGGGTGAGTGATGCGAGGGTGAGTAAAGCGAGGGTGAGTGAAGTGAGGGAAGCGAGGGTGAGTGAAGCGAGGGTGAGGGAAGCGAGGGTGAGTGAAGCGAGGGTGAGGGGAGCGAGGGTGAGTGGAGCGAGGGCGAGTGGAGCGAGGGCGAGGGAAGCGAGGGTGAGTGGAGTGAGGGTGAGTGAAGCGAGGGTGAGGGAAGCGAGGGTGAGTGGAGTGAGGGTGAGTGAAGCGAGGGTGTGTGGAGTGAGGGTGAGTGAAGCGAGGGTGAGTGGAGTGAGGGTGAGTGAAGCGAGGGTGAGTGGAGTGAGGGTGAGTGAAGCGAGGGTGAGTGGAGTGAGGGTGAGTGAAGCGAGGGTGAGTGGAGTGAGGGTGAGTGAAGTGAGGGTGAGTGAAGCGAGTGAATGGCATCACTTGAGCATCAGTAGAAATGGGTTCTAAGTGTTTCGAGTGAAGTTTGGAGAGAATGGCTGATGAGGATAAGTCTGCCAGTGTTCAATATATCAATCTGGTGACAAACGTCCTCCAGTATCATCAGAGTAAATCTGTCTGTGTCTCATCACCGCCTTACACTGAGGAGACCCTGTTTGTGTCCAAATGTGCGGCTCATGTGTGTTCCTGTCGTGTAGGTCGGATGAACCTGACAAATTTGTCATTCTTGACTAAGTGCAATGCCTAATTGCAGCAAGTTAAACCTCTCATTAACTCACTGATTCAGAGCATTCGGCCCCTTCTGTGGCCGAGTGACAATGTTGCACTAGGGTTGGATCGCTGTTTGATATGAGGGTCTGTGCACCATTTGACACAATGAATTCAGTTAAAGAATGGGTTGTGTGCGAGTGTGTATGTGTGTGAGTGTGTGAATGAGTGAGAGTGTGTGTGATAGAAAGTGTGTGTGAGAGTTAGTGTGTGAATGAGTGAGTGTGTGGGTGCGTGCGTGAGTATGTGTGAGCGAGGGTATGTGTGAGTGTGCGTGAGAGTGTGTGTGAGAGTATATGTGTATCAGTGAAAGTGTGTGAGAGTGTTTGTGTGGGTGTTTGTGAGAGTGCATGAGTGAGTGTGTGTGAGAAGTGAGTGTGTTTTTGTGAGAAGTGAGTGTGTGTTTGTGTGTGGTGAGAGTGCGTCTGTGAGAGTATGTGAGAGTGTGTGTGAGAGTATGTCTGAGTGTGTGTGAGAGTGAGTGAGTGAGTGTGTGTGAGTGTGTGTGAATGTGAGAGTGAGTGAATGTGTGTGAGTGTGTGTGAGAGTGAGTGTGTGAGAGTGAGTGAGTGTGTGTGGCTGAGTGTGTGTGTGCGTGTGAGAGTGTGTGTGAGTGTGTGCATGTGAGAGTGTGTGTGTGTGTGCATGTGTGAGTGCGTGTGTATATGTGTGTGTGAGTGAGAGTGTGTGTGTAAGTGTGAGTGAGAGTGCATGTGTGTAAGTGTGTGTGAGTGTGTTTGTGAGTGAGTGTGTGTGAGAATGTGTGTTTGTGAGTGTGTGTGTGTTTGTGAGAGTGCGTGTGTGTGTGTGAGAGTGAGTGTGAGAGTGCGTGTGTTTGTGAGTAAGTGTGTGTGAGTGAGTGTGTGTGTTTGTGAGTGAGAGTGTGTGAGAGAGTGTGTGTGAGTGAGAGTGCGTGTGTGTAAGTGTGTGTGTGAGTGTGTGTGTGAGTGAGTGTGTGAGTGTGTTTGTGAGTGTGTGTGTAAGTGTGTGTGTGTTTGTGAGTGTGTGTGTGTGAGTGTGTGTGAGTGAGAGTGCGCGTGAGTGAGTGTGTGTGAGTGAGTGTGTGTGAGTGTGTGAGTGAGTGTGTGTGTGTGAGTGTATGTGTGAGTGTGTGTTTGTGAGTGTGTGTGTGAGTGTGTGAGTGTGTGTGAGTGAGTGTGTGTGAGTGTGTGTGTAAGTGTGTGTTGACGCTCAGACAGGCTCAGTAAGTTGTTCCTGTGATGAGCTCATTCTGGTGTAAGAACCAATTATGTTTCTAAGGCTGCACATATTTTACATTACAGCTGAACAGGAGCAGGTTCAGAAGCGGACTTTCACAAACTGGGTTAACGCACAGCTAGCAAAGGTAAGAAAGACGGAAGACAGCCTGTGCCTGTTGCCTTTCTATAGCACCTTCACAACCTCAGGACCTTCCAAAGTCATTCACAGCCAAAGAGCAATATGTCTGTTGTAATATCGGAAACATGGCTGCAGTTTGCACTCAGCAGCATCTAGTACAGAAGCAGAGGCTGTAATCTGCAAAAATGATCAAAGGTGAAAGGCAGTGTCCGTGTGGAGTTTGCACATTCTCCCCGTGTCTGCGTGGGTTTCGCCCCCACAACCCAAAAATGTGCAGAGTAGGTGGATTGGCCACGCTAAATTGCCCCTTAATTGGAACAAATAATTGGCTAATCTAAATTTATAAAAAAAAAGAAAAAAAAAAGGTGAAAGGCAGGAGGAGAGAACACTAGGTAAAGCAAAAGTATTCTGCACTTTATTAATGGGAGCATAGAGTACAAGGAAGTTATGCTGAACTTGGATAAAGCACTAGTTTGGCACCAGCTGGAGTATTGTGCTCAGTTCTGGCCTTTAGGAAAGGATGTAGAGGCATTGGACAGAGGGCAGCAAAACATCACAAGGATGGTTCCAGGGATGAAGCACGTCAGTTACGCAGATAGATTGGCAAAGAGAGGAGATTTGATAGAGATGGTCAAAATTTTAATGTCCTGGACAGAGTAGATCAGGGGAAACTGTTCCTGCTCGAGAAAGGATCGAGAACGAGAGGGAACAGATTGAAATGATTTAGTCAATGAAGTAAAAGTGACGCGATGGAAAACTTTTACATACACCGTGTGGTTTGGGTTTGGAAAGCACTGTCTGACAGCGTGGTGGAGGCAGGTTTAATCGAGGTTTTCTGAAGGGTATGAATCTGTTATGTGAAAAGGAGAATGTGCAGGGTTACGGGCAGAAGGACGCTGCGAGAGTTGCTCATTCAGAGAGCTGGCACAGACAGGGTGGGCTGAATGGCCTCCTTCAGCACTGTAACCATTCTGTGATTCTGCGATCCCACAAATAGCAATATGACAATGACCAAGTCATCCACTTCAGCGTCATTGGTTGACTGATAAACATTGGCTCCAGATGCCAGGGAGAACCAATCTGTGCTTCTCCCAAATAGTATAATGGGATCGTTTGTATTCACCTGAAAGATTTAATATCTCACCTGAAAGGTAGCACCTCCCAGAGCGCAGTCCACAGTGAATACCGTGTCTGATATGTGTAGCGTAGGGAGTGTAAAGCGTTAACAGGATGATGTTCATGTACCTCAACACTAGATGGCACCATAGAGTAGCCATATAAATACACTGCGCGGGATTCTCCGCCGCGCCACATTCCTGCCCTGACCCGCCGGCGGGATTCTCCGCCGCGCCACATTCCTGCCCTGACCCGCCGGCAGGATTCTCCGTTATGCCGGCTGGTCAGTAGGGTTTCCCATTGTGGGGCAGCCCCGCCTCTTTCGGGAAACTCCCGGGCGCCGGCAAAACGGAGAATCCCGCCCACTGTGCCTCCTCGGGCTCTGGGAGAAGGTATTGGAGGTTAGGAGGAAGGTCGAGATAGGGTGTGAGTTGTATTAGAGCTATTATAGATTTCTGTAGCACAGATTTCATACTGTTCTTTTCTCAGCTATTACTGAGTAAGGTGTGCGAATCATTTAAAGTAGTGTAAATAAACCAGCTCTGTTTGAAATATATAGCTTGATGTTCCTTATCAGCACTCCGACCTTTAGCTAGCTTGAGGGACTATGGAAGGACCATCACTTACTGTACTCAAGGTTCTAGTCTATATCACATCCTTCAGACTATCTGACTCAGAGTGTACCACACACTGAACTACAAGTGACACGTAGCCGTGAGCAGCTTAGCTGCAGGACATGAATCATAGTAACGTTCCTGCCTTTGTATCCATACAGCACAAGACTCCGTCCGTTGTCCAAGACTTGTTCCAGGATCTTCGGGATGGACACAGGCTCTTGGATTTACTGGAGGTTCTCTCAGGACAGAGGATGGTGAGGAAGGAGCTGGGGGATACATTAAGCCACGGATTTAATCAGTCCACGGTCCCAGAGCGATGAACAAGGTCACAAGGCAGACCTCGGGAAAAGGCCATTCAGCCCTGTATGAGCCCAGAGCTGCCAACATTCCTGGAGCTTTGATCCCTAACCTTTCCCAATGAATACCCCCCCCCCCCCCCTCCCCCCCAAGCTAACTAGGTCTAGGCTGTGGCCACATGTACAGTTAGAGCCAATCAGAAACACTGCCTAGGCTGGGGTCCTTTTCTCTGGGAGAGTGACATTCGAGGGATGGTCTAATAGAGGCCTTTACAATTCTGATGGTGTTTGATAATTGTGGGGGGGCCACGACTAGGGGCCACCGATATAAAACCCTCGGGAATAGAGGCAGCACGTTGGCGCAGTGGGTTAGCCCTGCTGCCTCACGGTTCCGAGGTCCCAGGTTCGATCCCGGCTCTGGGTCACTGTCCGTGTGGAGTTTGCACATTCTCCCCGTGTCTGTGTGGGTTTCACCCCCACAACCCAAATGTGCAGGTTAGGTGGATTGGCCATGCTAAATTGCCCCTTAATTGGAAAAATTTAATTGGGTCCTCTAAATTTATTTTAAAATACTGGTGAATAAATCCAGTGGGGGTCCCGGGGACATTGTTTACCCAGAGAGTGGGAGAATGGGGAACTCACCATCAGAGGGTGAGGTTGGGGTGTGTGTGTGAAGGAGAGACATCAGCATCGAGTATCTGCGTCTGGGTTAGTGTCGTAAACTCTACGGAACAAAAATAATAATGGCTTATTGTCACGAGTAGGCTTCAATGAAGTTACTGTGAAAAGCCCCTAGTCGCCACATTCCAGCGCCTGTTCGCGGAGGCTGGAATTGAACCCACACTGCTGGCCTTGTTCTGCATTACGAACCAGCTGTTTGGCCCACTGTGCTAATGTGTCCAAAGACACTGAGAAGCACAAGAACAACTTCTATTTATCTGGCACCCTTAATATAATAAAACATCCCAAGATACTTCAAGGGAACGTTACCAAACAAAGCACAGAAAGCAGGTGACCAAACGCCTGGTTATAAAGGAACGTTTCAGGAGAGCCTTAAAGGAGGAGAGAGGGAGGGAGAGGAAGAGAGAGAGAGGGAGAGAGAGTAGAGAGGGAGGAGGGAGAGGGAGAGAGCGAGGGAGAGAGAGAGGGAGAGAGAGAGATGAGAGACGGAGAGGGAGAGAGAGTGAGGGGGAGGAAAGGGGGAGAGAGGGAGTGGGAGGGAGGGGGAGAGAGGGAGTGGGAGGGAGAGAGAGAGAGGAGAGGAGGGAGAGAGAGAGAGAGGGGAGGGAGAGAGAGAGAGGTAGAGAGGGAGGAGTGAAAGCGAGGGAGAGAGCGAGAGAGAGAGGGAGAGGGGAGGGAGAGAGAGAGAGAGAGAGAGAGGTAGAGAGGGAGGAGGGAGAGGGAGAGAGCGAGGGAGAGAGAGAGAGAGAGAGAGAGGCAGAGGGAGAGAGAGTGAGGGGGGAGAGAGGGAGTGGGAGGGAGAGAGATAGAGAAGGAGGGAGGGAGAGAGAGAGAGAGGGGGAAGGAGAGAGAGAGAGAGAGGTAGAGGTAGAGAGGGAGGAGGGAGAGTGAGAGAGCGAGAGAGAGAGAGGTAGAGAGGGAGAGAGAGAGGTAGAGAGGGAGGAGGGAGAGGGAGAGAGCGAGGGAGAGAGCGAGGGAGCGAGAGAGAGAGAGAGGGAGAGGGAGAGAGGGAGAGGGGAGAGAGAGGGAGAGGGAGAGAGAGCGAGAGGGGGAGAGAGAGGAAGAGGAAAGGGGGAGAGAGGAAGTGGGAGGGAGAGTGGGAAGAGGTGGGAGAGAGATAGAGAGTGATGCACTATCAATTACGACGAGGCGAGAGTAGGGAGTAATCGAGGCTTTATTATGCAGAGATGTGGTGCCTCCCGCAGCTGCTGCTGAAATGGCTGCAGCTTGGTGAGCACACACATTTATACTCCGCCTACTGGGTGGAGCCAGCAGGCAGGGATCTACCCCTGTACCTGTAGTAGAGGAGCCTTACCGTATTACCTCTAATAACAACTATTATACAATCAGTGGTGACTACCACAGAGAAAGAGAGAGATAGAGAGAGGGAGTGGGAGAGAGAGAAGGGAAGAGGGAGGAGAGGGAGTGAGAGAAAGGGAGAGAGAGACAGAGAGAGAGTGGGTGAGAGGGAGGGAGAAAGAGAGGGAGTGGGAGAGAGAGAAGGGAAGAGGGAGGAGAGGGAGTGAGAGAAAGGGAGAGAGAGACAGAGAGTGGGAGAGAGGGAGTGGGTGAGAGGGAGGGAGAAAGAGAGGGAGTGGGAGAGAGAGAGAGAGGGAGAGGGAGGGAGTGAGGCTGGAGGAGATTACAGAGATAGGGAGGGAGTGAGGGCTGAGGAGATTACAGAGCTAGGGAGGGAGTGAGGCTGAGGGAGGTTACAGAGATAGGGAGGGGGTGAGGCTGAGGGAGATTACAGAAATAGGGAGGGGGTGAGGCTGGAGGAGATTACAGAGATAGGGAGGGAGTGAGGCTGAGGGAGATTACAGAGATAGGGAGGGAGTGAGGCTGAGGGAGATTACAGAGATAGGGAGGGGGTGAGGTTGAGGGAGATTACAGAGATAGGGAGGGGGTGAGGCTGAGGGAGATTACAGAGATAGGGAGGGAGTGAGGCGGGAGGGAGATTACAGAGATAGGGAGGGGGGTGAGGCTGAGGGAGATTACAGAGATAGGGAGGGAGTGAGGCTGAGGGATTACAGAGATAGGGAGGGGGTGAGGCTGAGGGAGATTACAGAGATAGGGAGTGAGTGAGGCTGAGGGAGATTACAGAGATAGGGAGGGGGTGAGGCTGAGGGAGATCACAGAGATAGGGAGGGAGTGAGGCTGAGGGAGATTACAGAGTTATGGAGGGGGTGAGGCTGAGGGTGATTACAGAGATAGGGAGGGGGTGAGGCTGAGGGACATTACAGAGGCTGAGGGAGATTACAGAGATAGGGAGGGGGTGAGGTTGAGGGAGATTACAGAGATAGGGAGGGGGTGAGGCTGGGGGAGATTACAGAGATAGGGAGGGAGTGAGGCGGAGGGAGATTACAGAGATAGGGAGGGGGTGAGGCTGGAGGAGATTACAGAGATAGGGAGGGGGTGAGGCTGGAGGAGATTACAGAGATAGGGAGGGGGTGAGGCTGGGGGAGATTACAGAGATAGGGAGGGGGTGAGGCTGGGGGAGATTACAGAGATAGGGAGGGGGTGAGGCTGAGGGAGATTACAGAGATAGGGAGGGAGTGAGGCTAAGGGATTACAGAGATAGGGAGGGGGTGAGGCTGAGGGAGATTACAGAGATAGGGAGTGAGTGAGGCTGAGGGAGATTACAGAGATAGGGAGGGGTGAGGCTGAGAGAGATTACAGAGATAGGGAGGGAGTGAGGCTGAGGGAGATTACAGAGATAGGGAGGGGGTGAGGCTGAGGGTGATTACAGAGATAGGGAGGGGGTGAGGCTGAGGGAGATTACAGAGATAGGGAGGGAGTGAGGCTGAGGGAGATTACAGAGATAGGGAGTGGGTGAGGCTGAGGGAGATTACAGAGCTAGGGAGGGAGTGAGGCTGAGGGAGATTACAGAGATAGGGAGGGAGTGAGGCTGAGGGAGATTACAGAGATAGGGAGAGGTTGAAGCTGGAGGAGATTACAGAGATAGGGAGGGAGTGAGGCTGAGGGAGATTACAGAGATAGGGAGGGAGTGAGGCTGAGGGAGATTACAGAGATAGGGAGGGGATGAGGCTGGAGGAGATTACAGAGATAGGGAGTGGGTGAGGCTGAGGGAGATTACAGAGCTAGGGAGGGAGTGAGGCTGAGGGAGATTACAGAGATAGGAAGGGGTGAGGTTTGGGGGTGATTACAGAGATAGTGAGGGGGTGAGGGTGGGGTGATTACAGAGATAGGGAGGGGGTGAGGTTGGGGGTGATTACAGAGATGGGGAGGGGGTGAGGGTGGGGGTGATTACAGAGATAGGGAGGGGGTGAGGTTGGGGGTGATTACAGAGATAGGGAGGGGGTGAGGTTGGAAGAGATTTCAGAGATAGGGAGGGAGTGAGGTTGGAGGAGATTACAGAGATAGGGAGGGGGTGAGGTTGGGGATGATTACAGAGATAGGGAGGGGTGAGGCTGGAGGGGATTACAGGGATAGCGAGGGGGTGAGACTGGAGGAGATTAGAGAGATAGGGAGGGGGTGAGGCTGCAGGAGATTACAGAGATAGGGAGGGGGTGAGGCTGAGGGAGATTACAGAGATAGGGAGGGGTGAGGTTGGGGGTGATTACAGAAATAGGGAGGGAGGGAGGCAGGAGGAGATTACAGAGCTATGGAGGGAGTGAGGCTGAGGGAGATTACAGAGATAGGGAGAGGTTGAAGCTGGAGGAGATTACAGAGATAGGGAGGGAGTGAGGCTGAGGGAGATTACAGAGATAGGAAGGGGTGAGGTTGGGGGTGGTTACAGAGATAGGGAGGGGGTGAGGTTGGGGGTGGTTACAGAGATAGGGAGGGGTGAGGTTGGGGGTGATTACAGAGATGGGGAGGGGGTGAGGGTGGGGGTGATTACAGAGATAGGGAGGGGGTGAGGGTGGGGGGTGATTACAGAGATAGGGAGGGGGTGAGGTTGGGGGTGATTACAGAGATGGGGAGGGGGTGAGGGTGGGGGTGATTACAGAGATAGGGAGGGGGTGAGGCTGGAGGAGATTACAGAGATAGGGAGGGGGTGAGGGTGGGGGGTGATTACAGAGATAGGGAGGGGTGAGGTTGGGGGTGATTACAGAGATAGGGAGGGGGTGAGGTTGGAGGAGATTACAGAGATAGGGAGGGGGTGAGGTGGGGGTGATTACAGAGATAGGGAGGGGGTGAGGTTGGGGGAGATTACAGAGATTGGGAGGTGTGAGGTTGGGGGTGATTACAGAGATAGGGAGGGGGTGAGGTTGGAGGAGATTACAGAGATAGGGAGGGGGTGAGGTTGGGGGTGATTACAGAGATAGGGAGGGGTGAGGTTGGAGGAGATTACAGAGATAGGGAGGGGGTGAGGCTGGGGGTGATTACAGAGATAGGGAGGGAGTGAGGTTGGAGGAGATTACAGAGATAGGGAGGGGTGAGGCTGGAGGAGATTACAGAGATAGGGAGGGGTGAGGTTGGGGGTGATTACAGAGATTGGGAGGGGTGAGGTTGGGGGTGATTACAGAGATAGGGAGGGGTGAGGTTGGGGGTGATTACAGAGATAGGGAGGGGTGAGGTTGTGGTGATTACAGAGTTGGGCCGTTAAAGCCTTGCAGGAACATGAAAACAAGAATGATAATTTAAAAATCAAGATGTTTGTTAACCGGGAGCTGCTTCGATCAGTGAGGGCCGGGCTGATTGGGGAATGGGCCTTTCTGTGGGTTTGAATACGGGGAGCAGAGTTTGCAATGAGCTCAGGTTGATGGAGGATAGAATGTGAGAAAGTAGCCAAGAGAGCGATGGAAGAATCAAGGCTGGGGGTAGTAACGGCCTGGATGATCATAAAATCATAGAATTTACAATGCAGAAGGAGGCCATTCAGCCCATCGAGTCTGCACCGGCCCTTGGAAAGAGCACCCTACCTCAGCCCACACCTCCACCCGATCTCCGTAACCCAGTAACCCCACCTTATCGTTTGGACACTAAGGGCAATTTAGAATGACCAATCCACCTAACCTGCACGTCTTTGGACTGTGGGAGGAAACCGGAGCACCCGGAGGAAACCCACGCAGACACGGGGAGAACGTGCAGATGGGCAGAATTCTCCGGCCATTCACTGTCGGCGGGATTCTCTGGAATCACCGGCACTGCATCTCCCCCGCTCACAGTATTCCCGGCGACACAGAGTGGCTTCAATGGAAGTTCCCATTGACAGCGTCGGGATCAGACATCCCGCTGCCATCCAGCAGCACACCATTCCCGGTGCCGGGAAATACGCGGCTGGGGGTCCGGGGAATCTCCGGCGTCGGAGGAAGGCACGCGATTGAAGGGATTCTGAAGTGAGGTTTTGGATAAGATGGGAATGGATTTGGGATGCACTGGGAAAGCAGAGATTCCGATGGGAAAGCTGGGATTTTTCCGGTCAGTGAAAGGGTTGTAAATGTTGGGAGCTGCGATGTGAGAGAGGTCACACGCCTTTGATTTCTGTCTATTCAGGAACACGAGAAAATACATTCTAATCCTGCCCATTGGAGAAGCAACATCAAAAGGGCCCTGACATTTTTAAGAATGCAATCGGTCAGTTATTTAATTTTTCTTTTTCTTCGATGCACCAGAGTTTCTACAATTCTATTATTGAGTAACTGCTGTTCACTTTGACATTTCAGATAAAGTTGGTGAACATTAACGTCCTGGACATTGTGGAGGGAAAACCAACCATCATCCTGGGGTTGATATGGTCCATTATTTTATATTTCCATGTATGTATTTTACTTGACCCTTGTGGGCTAAGGGTGGCTCCCCCTGCTGGCACCTATCTGTAATTACACCACCTGCTCCAGCTTCCCAACCCCGTCTGACATATTCCTGAGCGACTGACCACGTGGCACGGATTACTGTTTTTTGGTTGGACATGTTTCTCGATTTAATCGCACGGTTCATTCCACCCCCAACAACAGCACACCCAATGATGCATTCCCGCAGTGACCCAGGTTGAGAGGCGGTAGATTTAGAACTGAGTTGAGGAGGAACTACCTCTCGCAGAGTGTGGCGAATTTGTGGAACTCACTGCCCCCATAGTGCGGCGGAGTCTGAATCATTAAATGCTTTCAAGGAGATAGATATATTTCAGTTAAATAAAAGAGGTTACAGGGATATGGGGAAGAGGCCGGGGGGAGGGGGGGGGTGGGGTGGATTTGAGACCAGGAAGAGATCAGCCATGATCTGATTGGATGGTGGAGAAGGCTCAAAGGGCTGAATTGCCGATTTCTGCTCCTTGTTCCCGTGTTCCCGTGTGTGTACCCATGTGTGAGCTCCCGTCCATGTACAGTCCACACTATTGTGGGTCACGGTGTGTGCTTACCTGGGGTAAAGTAGTGACTGTTTTCGGGAGTCTCTGCACTCACTAGTGGAGGTTGAACATTATATTCTAGGGAGAGCTAAATTTAATAGAATCAAAGAACGGTTACTGATGTGACCATCAATTCACAAGACACATGGTTGGAAGTGAACAGTGGTTTTAATAATCTCACAACGGAGCCTGCCTGCGATGATGAACTGGCAGGCAGGCTCAGACTGCCAAGCTTTATACAACCAGTTGGTGGGAGGAGCCATGGGCGGAGCCAAGGGTGGAGCACAGTACAAACTCCCGTACACTCCCAGTACATCTCCCCCTAGGGGCAGAGCCGCGCAACTACTCGTGTGCCGAGCTTACACAGACATAGTACATGATATGTAATAACAGCATGAATTACGCTACTGTGATTCACCACAGTTACAAGACAGAATGAGGCCGTTCGGCTCACAGTGACTGTGCTGGCTCTTTGCAAGAGTGTTTAGAAACATAGAAAATAGGAGCAGAAGCCTGATTGCCTATTCAATATTATCATGGATGATCATCCAACCCAGTAACTGTCCCCAGTTTTCCCCCATATCCTTTAGCCCCAGGTGTTATTTCTAATTACTCGTTGAACACATACAATGTTTTAGCCTCAGCTGCTTTCTGTAGTAGCGATTTCACATCACTCTCTGGGTGAAGACATTTCTCCTCATAGAATCCCTACAGTGCAGAAGGAGGCCATTTGGCCCATCGAGTCTTTACCAACCCTCTGAAAGAGAACCCTACCTAGGTCCACTCCCCTGACCTTATCCCGTAACCTAACCTGTACATCCCTGGACACTGAGGGGCAATTTAGCACGGTTAATCCTCCTAACCTGGACAGCTTTGGACAGTCCTAAATGGTCTACCCCGTATCCTCAGACTGTGGCCCCTGGTTCTGGACACACCCACCATCAGGAACATCCTTTCTGCATCTCCCCATCCAGTCCTATTAGAATTTTATAGGTTTCTATGAGATGCCCCATCATTCTTCTGAACTCCAGCGAATACACTCCTTTTTTTTTTATAAATTTAGATTACCCAATTATTTTTTCCAATTAAGGGGCAATTTAGCGTGGCCAATCCACCTACTCTGCACATTTTTGGGTTGTGGGGGCGAAACCCACGCAGATACGGGGAGAATGTGCAAACTCCACACGGACAGTGACCCAGAGCCGGGATCGAACCTGGGACCTCAGCGCCGTGAGGCGGTTGTGCTAACCACTAGGCCACCGTGCTGCCCTTGCGAATACACTCCTAACCGAATCAATCTCTGCTCATACGTCAATTCCGACACCCCAGGAATCCGTCTAGTAAACCTTCGCTGCACTTCCTCCATCGCAAGAACATCCTTCCTCAGATAAGGACCCCAAAACCTGCTTCAGCAAGGTCCTGCATAATCGCAGCAAGACCTGCTGTTCTTGAATCCTCTCGCTATGAAGGCCAACATACCATTTGCCTTCTTTACCGCCTGCTGCACCTGCATGCTTACCTTCAGCGACTGGTGTACGAGGACACCCAGGTCTCGTTGTCCTCTCTCAATCTATAGCCATTCAGATAATGATCTGCCTTTTTGCTACTGAGGTGGATAACCTCACATTTATCCACATGATACTGTATCTGCCATCATTTGCCCACTCGCTCAACTTGCCCAAATCACACTGAAGGATCTCTGCATCCTCCCCACAGCTCACCCTCCCACCCAACTTGGTGTCATCTGAAAATTTGGACATATTGCATTTTGTTGCCTCATCTAAATCATGAATATATATTGTGAATAGCTGGGGTCCCAGCACCGATCCCTGCGGTACCCCCACTGGTTACTGCCTGCCAATTTGGAAAAAGACCCGTTTATTCCTACTCTTTGCTTCCTGTCTGCCAACCAGTTTTCTATCCATCTCAGTACACTACCCGAATACCATGGGCTTTAATTTTACACGCTAATCTTTTATGTGGGACTTTGTCAAAAACATTCTGAAAGTCCAAATACACCACATCCACTGGCTCCCCCTTGTCCACTCTACCAGTTACATCCTCGATGAATTCTAGTAGATTTGTCAAGCATGATTTCCCATCATAAATCCATGCTGACTCTGTCCGATCCTGCCACTGTTTTCTCAATGCTCTGCTATAAAATCTTTGATAATGGATTCTAGAATTTGCCCCACCATTGATGTCAGGCTGACTGATCTATAATTCCCTGCTTTCTCTCAATCTCTCTTTTTAAACAGTGGGGTTCCATTAGCCCCCCTCCAATCTGCAGGAACTTTCCAGAATCTATAAAATCTTGGAAGGTGACCACCCAATCCATCCTCTATTTCTAGGGCCACTTCCTTATGTATTCTGGAATGTAAATTCTCAGGCCCTGTGGATTTATTGGCCTTCAATCCCATCAATTTCCCCAACACCATTTCCCCACTAATATTGATCTTCTTCAGTTCTTCCCCCTCACTAAACCCTGGGTTCCCCAACATTTCTGGCACATTGTTTCTGCCGTCCTTTGTGAAGGCAGAACCAAAGTATGTATTTAGTTGGTTAGCCATTTCTTTGCTCCCCATTATAGATTGCCAGGTTTCTGACTGTACGGGACCTACATTTGTCTTCACCGGTCTTTTCTTCTTCTCGTACCTATAGAAGCTTTTACAGTCAGTTTTTATATTCCCCACAAGCTTCCTCTTGCACTCTATTTTTCATTCCTTAATCAATCCCTTTGTCCTCCTTTGCTGAATTCTAAACTGCTCCCAATCCTCGAATTTGCTGTCTTTTTCTCCGCCAGTCCCACACCCTCACAATTGCTCGCTCAGATACTTATCCGGTTTTCTTTGAGACGCTGCGATTCGATTTGTCTCCCCCGCACTCCTGACCCCTCACTGTGTGAAAAAGGATTTCCGTCTGTCACTTCTGGTTCTTGGCAATTATCTTTAATCAGAGTCCTCTGCCTCTTCTCTGTGTCTACTCTGCCCAGAGCCCTCCTGATTTTGTTGTCTCTCTGAACAGGCGGAGAAATTTACCAGTGGACCTCAATCTGCCTCCAGACAGACCCCTGTGGAGCCTCCGCCCGGGTTAAATACCCCATTGACAGCACCACCTCCAGGGAAAGGCAAAGCAGTCAGCCACACAAAATGGAAGATGTCAACAAGAATAGCCTTGCTCCACTGGGTCCAGGAAAAGACAAAGTAAGGAGCCCGGATTTGACGGCCATTGTGTGATTCCCACAAGGAATTAGAACCAAACGGCACAGAAGGAGGTCATTTGCCTGTCATGAGTGGGCTGACTCCCCCCCTCCCCCCCAACCCCAGCCCTACGGCTGTACGTTTCCCCTTTTCAAATATACTGCGTACGGTACGGGAATGACCAATATCCCGAGCTACCAGCCGGTCAGGGTGGGCACATGGATATTGATCATTTTCACTCCTTACTTGTAAGAGGGTTTTTTGAGATTTATTAGGATGAATGTGCCTATTCAGTGCATGCACCAGACCATTTACAGACTGATTACAAACAATTCAAACAGTCTCTCTTGAATTTAAGCGCAAAGAGGGTTAGTTTCTATGTGTAAAAAAGGTAAACACAAGCCCAGCTGGTGCAACGCACACACATACAAACATACACGCATACACACACATACACACGTACACACACATGTACACACATGCAAACACACATACACATGTACACACGTACACGCATGTAAACACACATACACATGTACACACATACACACACATACAAACATACACGCATACACACACATACAAACGTACACGCATACACACACATACAAATGTACACACATACATACACGTGTACATGCATGCAAACACACATACACATGTACACACATACGCACACACATACAAACATACACACATACACACACATACAAACATACACACATATACACACACATATAAACGTACACACATACACACACACATACAAACATACACACACACATACACACATACACACGCATATACAAATTTACACGCATACACACACATACAAAATACATGCATACACACACACATACAAACGTACACACACACATACAAACATACACGCATACACACATACATATAAACGTACACACATACAAACATACACGCATACACACACACATACAAATGTACACACACACATACAAACAAACACGCATACACACACACATACAAACATACACGCATACACACACACATACAAACGTACACACACATACAAACATACACACACACATACAAACATACACGCATACACACACACATACAAACATACGCGCATGCACACACATACAAATGTACACGCATACACACACAAACGTACACGCATACACACACAAACGTACATGCATACACACACACATACAAACATACGCGCATACACACACATACAAACGTACACGCATACACACACAAACGTACACGCATACACACACAAACGTACACGCATACACACACACATACAAACATACATGCATACACACACACATACGAATGTACACACACACACACACACACACACATACAAACATACACGCAGGGCAGCACGGTGGCCTAGTGGTTAGCACAACCGCCTCACGGCGCTGAGGTCCCAGGTTCGATTCCGGCTCTGGGTCACTGTCCATGTGGAGTTTGCACGTTCTCCCCGTGTCTGCGTGGGTTTCGCCCCCACAACCCAAAAATGTGCAGGGTAGGTGGATTTAGATTAGCCAATTATTTTTTCCAATTAAGGGGCAATTTAGCGTGGCAAGGCCACGCTAAATTGCCCCTTAATTGGAAAAAATAATTGGCTAATCTAAATTTATTAAAAAAAAATACAAACATACACACATACACACACATTAATATGAATGTACACACACACACATACAAACATACACGCATACACACATACAAACGTACATGCATACACACACATATACAAATGTACATACATACACACACACATACACACGTACACGCATACACACATACAAATGTACACACATACATACAAACGTACATGCACACACACACACACACGTACATACATACAAACGTACACGCACACATACACGCACATACATACATGCATGCACACACATACAAATGTACACACACACATACACACGTACATGAATACACACACATACACACGTACAGGCATACACACACATACAAACGTACACACATATACACATATGCTAACAGGTAGTGGAGAGAGAAAGAGAGGGAGGCCTTATTGCCGCTCCCAGCTGCTCTCCAGATTGCTGTTCTGCCCAATGTTACTGTGACCAAGAGGCTCATTTATAATCACAGCTTTTCACAAGGGGGTTTCAGTCATGTGACAGCTGTTATTGGCAGACAAGGGAGAGTGCTTCATGTTTATGCGGAGCTTTGATGTCCCACTGTCAAAGCTATCAAGATGCTATTGAAACAGATAGGGGTCCTTAGCATCTCCTTGCATAATGAGTTATGTTAGTCCTTTGTTTCTGGCAGTTTCTGTAGCGAGGAAATCCGTTGGCCTATTATTCTCGTGTTTTGTACAGAGTCCAGACAAAGCCAGGTATCTCCTGGCAAATCCACATTCAGAAGTTTCCAGACTTTGCCAATTTGTAGGTCAGGTGACTTCTGCAGCCAGTCAGTGTTGGCAAACGTCCTTTTGAAGAAGTTCAATATATATCTGACCCGCCAGTGAAATGAAATGAAAGATTAATATTCCACATGAATGTCACAGCGTCATGACAGCTGACTTTGTTTCAGGGGACTGGGTGTCAATGTCCAAGATTTCAGCACCAGCTGGAGAAGCGGTCAGGCTTTTGCTGCCATCATCAATGCCCTTCGACCCGGTCTGCTCGACCTACAGGAGTTCAAGCACAGGTCCGTCAGGGAGAATCTGAAAACGGTCTTCAAGGTGGCAAAGATGGAGCTGAAAATACCCAAACTGTTGGAGGTAGAAGGTGAGAGCTGGTGGATAGGGAGGCTGGCACTGAAGGGGCGATCAGGGTGAATGGGAGAGAGGCAGACAGCAAAAGAGAGAAGGAAGGTGAAAGGAAGGTTGTGGGTTTGGTGTTGGTGATATGTAGAATAACAGATACCCAGCAGTGAGGTACTGTGGCAGCACGGTAGCACAGTGGTTAGCACTGTGGCTTCACAGCGCCAGGGTCCCAGTTTCGATTCCCGGCTTGGATCACTGTCTGTGCGGAGTCTGCACGTTCTCCCCGTGTCTGCGTGGGTTTCCTCCGGGTGCTCCGGTTTCCTCCCACAGTCCAAAGACGTGCAGGTTAGGTGGATTGGCCATGATAAATTGCCTTTAGTGTCCAAAATGTTTAGGAGGGGTTATTGGGTTACGGGGATAGGGTGGAAGTGAGGGCATAAGTGGGTCAGTGCAGACATGATGGGCCGAATGGCCTCCTTCTGCACTGTATGTTCTATGTATGGTGATATGCATCACTGTAAATACACAAGGGGTTAATGTAAATACACATAGACTAGATAGACACTAGAGGGAGCACCAGAGATATGGCACACAGACATTCAACCAATAGGTCAGTAAGATAGGACACGGCCAATGGGCATTCACGATACATACAGAGTTGACACTACCACAGGAGGGCATTACACCAACCATATAAAAGGACACAGCACACATGATCTTCCTCTTTCCAGTGGAGACACTTAGTGAGTACACAGGGTTGATTTGAAACACATCACACCCACCACGTGGATTGTAGCAGACTGGTTCGTCAGTCTGAGTAGCTATAGCAGGATTAACAGGAGAGTTGAATCCAAGTTGGAGAATCGTTAACAGTTTAATAAACGTGTTAAAGCTATCTCCAAGTCTGAACCTTCCTTTGTCAGAGTGCACATCAAGGAAGCAGTTTATGGTACGTCAAGAGCGTAACAAAATACTATCTATCTATGTATCCCCATTGATGTTACCTGGGAGAGTGTCTCAGCTTGAAACACTGGTTGTTAGTGATGTATACTGGTTGTTACTAGTAAATAATGTGAGGAATAATGTAAACTCAGTGAGGAACCAGACCAGTCTTTGTGTAAACAATTAACAAAAACTATTTATTGAAGTAAAAGAAAAAAGCACGACAAACGACTAATATACACTATGACACGGAAGTATATGAATAACAAAGCACACCATGTTATCTTGTTCCCAAAATATACCCATGTTCCCTGAACTCACTGCCCTTTTCCCAAGCAATGTCCAATTTTAGTAACTCCAAAAGTCAAATCCAGTTATTAATTACTACACAATACCACTTAGGTGACCAAGTCTGACAAAACATTCCCCCCTGGTTCAACAAAGGCACAAAACTATGTTTTATAGCTGAGAATATCTGCAAAGTCCTGTGGCTCGAAATGTCAGGTGGAACAGGCCTGTCTGAGTGTTGGGTGGAGAACTCGCCTCCTTCCCCAGTGAGGGTGCGAGCAGTTATACTGTTCAGTCTCTTTGATATTCCCCTCAGTGGATTCTGCTGTCCACCTCGCTCAAATTCCTGGCCTGCAGACGTTATCATTTGTTTAGCCCCACTGATCTCTGGTAAGCAATGTTTCTGATATTGAAATTCACACCTCAATGTCTCGAGACACCTGCTAATCTTGTTACTGGGCAATTCGTATTCCATTATTTCTCCAGATGCCTGTTAGACCTGTTACTTGTCTGTTATTTTGTTTTCATCTCATGTTCCCGCAAACCTCGTTATCTTCCCACATTTCGAGCAGTTACTGACTGGAATCTAATCGGGGGGTTCGGTGTGGTTTATATATAGAATAACAGATACCCGGGTGTAAGTTACAGACTGGAATCTAATCGAGGGGTTCGGGATGGTTTATATATAGAATAACAGATACCCGGGAGTGAGTTACAGACTGGAATCTAATCGAGGGGTTCGGGGTGGTTTATATATAGAATAACAGATACCCGGGAGTGAGTTACAGACTGGAATCTAATCGAGGGGTTCGGGGTGGTTTATATATAGAATAACAGATACCCGGGAATGAGTTACAGACTGGAATCTAATCGAGGGGGTCGGGGTGGTTTATATACAGAATAACAGATACCCGGGAGTGAGTTACAGTCTGGAATCTAATCGAGGGGTTCAGGGTGGTTTATATATAGAATAACAGATACCCGGGAGTGAGTTACAGACTGGAATCTAATCGAGGGGTTCGGGGTGGTTTATATATAGAATAACAGATACCCGGGAGAGAGTTACAGACTGGAATCTAATCGAGGGGTTCGGGGTGGTTTATATATAGAATAACAGATACCCGGGAGTGAGTTACAGACTGGAATCTAATCGAGGGGGTCGGGGTGGTTTATATATAGAATAACAGATACCAGGGAGTGAGTTACAGACTGGAATCTAATCGAGGGGTTCAGGATGGTTTATATATAGAATAACAGATACCTGGGAGTGAGTTACAGACTGGAATCTAATCGAGGGGTTCGGGGTGGTTTATATATAGAATAACAGATATCCGGGAGTGAGTTACAGACTGGAATCTAATCGAGGGGTTCAGGATGGTTTATATATAGAATAACAGATACCCGGGAGTGAGTTACAGACTGGAATCTAATCGAGGGGTTCGGTGTGGTTTATATATAGAATAACACATACCCGGGAGTGAGTTACAGACTGGAATCTAATCGAGGGGTTCGGGGTGGTTTATATATAGAATAACAGATACCTGGGAGTGAGTTACAGACTGGAATCTAATCGAGGGGTTCAGGGTGGTTTATATATAGAATAACAGATACCCGGGAGTGAGTTACAGACTGGAATCTAATCGAGGGGTTCGGGGTGGTTTATATATAGAATAACAGATACCCGGGAGTGAGTTACAGACTGGAATCTAATCGAGGGGTTCAGGGTGGTTTATATATAGAATAACAGATACCCGGGAGTGAGTTACAGACTGGAATCTAATCGAGGGGTTCGGTGGTTTCTCTAATTCAGGGGTTCTGGCGATTTATGGGGTGTTTGAAGTTTATGTAATTGAGGGGTTCGGTGAGTTGATATATTTGAGTATTTTGCGGTTTATACAATCCAGGGTTTTGGAGTTTTATTATAACAAGAGATTTATCAACATGGTGACGGTATTTTCTTTCTCCAGATATTGATGTCAGCAGCCCTGATGAGAAATCGATAATGACATACGTGTGTCAGTTCCTGCTGTACTCCGAGGAGCCCCTCACACCCACGGACGAAGCAGAGATACCGACACCCCCTCAGAGTTTGGTAATCGGAGAATCAATCTTCTCCTTGCTGATTGAGAATTCATCGTTCTGGTTTACACGTTGCGGGAATTCTCCGGCGCTGGTTTGCCGGGCTGGGGCGGGGATCATGCCACGCCGGTATGGGGCCGTTGGCAGCCCGCCCCCCCCCCCCTCCCCCCCCCCCCCCCGGCAAATCACCGGGCCCCAATGGGCCGAGCGGCCAGCCGCTTTCGGCCAGTCCTGCCGGCATGAAATGGACATGATCCATCATGGCGGGACCTGGCTGGTAGGCCGTCTACCGGAGTCCTCGGGTGGGGGAGCGGGCGCGGGGGGGGGGATCCGGCCCCCGGGGGTGGGGGGCCCCACGGTTGCCTGGCCTGCGATCGGGGCCCACCGATCTGCGGGTGGGCCTGTGCCATGGGGGCACTCTTTCCCTCCGCGCCGGCCTCTGTAAGGCTCCGCGATCGCCGGCGTGGAGCAGAAACCCCCTGCGCAGGCGCAGGAATCACCCCGGCGGTTCTGCGCATGCACGGTACCACGGCGGCCCTGTGGTGCCAGTTGGCACGGCGCCAACCCCTCCAGTGCCAGCCTAACCCCCAGAAGTGCGGAGGATTCCGCAACTTCCGCGTGGCCCGAAGCCGGAGTGGTTCGCGCTGTTCTTGGCGCCGGGCCATCGCGCCAAGCGCGGGAGAATCCCGCCCTGCCTCCGTGATCGCCCTGACACACTCTCCAATATTGTTGCTAATTTCATAGAATCATAGAATTCCTACAGTGCGGAAGGAGGCCATTTGGCCCATCGAGCCTGCACTGATCCTCTGATAGAGCACCCTACTTGGGCCCAATTCTCTGCCCTATCCCATAACCCACATCATTGGACACTAAGGGGTAATTGGTTGTGGCCAATCCACCTAACCTGCTCATCTTTGGACTGTGGGAGGAATCCGGAGCATCCGGAGGAAACCCAGACACACGGGGAGGATGTGCAGACTCCACAGTCACTTGAGGCTGGAATTAAACCTCGGTCCTTGGCGCTGTGAGGCAGCAGTGCTAACCAAGGAGTCACTGCGTCGCCCCATTTTCTTCTTGATTTTTCCTTCTGCAGTCTTGGAGACCGAGGTTACATTTGTGCTCTGAGGTTATTATTCAAGGAATCCAGGGGTCACGCCCAGGAACCCAGAGGCCACGCCCATAAATCCAGAGGCCACTCCCATGAATCCAGAGGCCACTCCCATGAATCCAGAGGCCACTCCCATGAATCCAGAGGCCACACCTCAGAATCCAGAGGCCACACCTCAGAATCCAGAGGCCGCACCTCAGAATCCAGAGGCCGCACCTCAGAATCCAGAGGCCGCACCTCAGAATCCAGAGGCCACACCTCAGAATCCAGAGGCCACACCTCAGAATCCAGAGGCTGGGCCAGCAATCCAGGGGAGGTGAAGTGGGTGAATCTCAGTTCGTTTGTCTTGTTATGTCTGAGTACCTTCGGAATCCATGGGGCAGTAGGTGAATTTTTATGGTCCGTGCGGAAAAGCAAAGAGATAATTCTGCTTTGTTGTGAATGCACAGAAGGAGGCCATTCAGCCCATCAGGCTGGAAGAGCTGTCTTCAGGAACATGCAGAATTCTTCAGATTTACAAAGTCACTTACCTTTTGAAAGTTTGTTTTTAAAAAATATTTTGATTCCCCTCCTTTATCACATTTTCATCCAAATTTCCACACGCCAACAAACAATAAACAATAACAAATACAATGTCAATCCCCTGGCCAATAATCCCTTCCTCGCACCAACCCCCACCAGCCCCCAACATTTTAAATACAAACATCAAAGAAAAGGATTCAGGAATCCACCATCCACCCCATACATAGTCACCAACAACATCCACAGCCCAACACCACCCCCTCCCCTGTTCGATGCCATCCAATTCTCGAAAGTGCATGGTAAACAAAGCCCATGAGTTGTAGAACCCTTCCATCCTTCCCCTCACCTTCTGGAGTGTTAAGAGTTCCAGCAGGCCCTCCCGCCACGCCAGGGCACAGGGTGGAGAAACGGACCTCCACCCCAACAGGATCCGCCTTCGGGCGATCAGCGAGGCGAAGGCTGAAACATCTGCCTCCGTGCCCGCTTCCAACCCCGGCCCATCCGATACCCCGAATATGGCCTCCAGGTGACCCAGCTCAAGCCTCACATGTACCGCCTTCGAAACTACCCTGAACACCATGGTAGCACAGGAAAGCATGGTAGCACAGTGGTTAGCACTGTTGCTTCACAGCTCCA
The DNA here is from genome assembly GCF_902713615.1 of Scyliorhinus canicula. NCBI lineage: Eukaryota > Metazoa > Chordata > Chondrichthyes > Carcharhiniformes > Scyliorhinidae > Scyliorhinus > Scyliorhinus canicula. The sequence goes on from NC_052147.1 coordinate 3,192,751, forward strand.
GGGTCCCAGGTTCGATTCCCGGCTTGGGTCACTGTCTGTGCGGGGTCTGCACGTTCTCCCCGTGTCTGCGTGGGTTTCCTCCGGGTGCTCCGGTTTCCTCCCACAGTCCAAAGATGTGCAGGTTAGGTGGATTGGTCGTGCTAAATTGCCCTAAAGTGTCCAAAAAGGTTGGGTTAGATAGGGTTATGGGAATAGGGTGGAGGTGTGGGGATATGTAGGGTGCTCTTTCCAAGGGCCTGTGCACTCGATGGGCTGAATGGGCTCCTTCTGCACTGTAAATTCTATGGAACCCCTCTCCAATACCTCTCCAGCTTTGGACAGGACCAAAACATACGAATGTGATTTGCGGGGTCCGCAACGTTAACAAACATCCTTTACCCGCTCAAAGAGTCGGCTCACCCTCGTCTTTGTGAGGTGCGCCCTATACACCACCTTCAGCTGTATCAGCCCCAACCTCGTGCACAAAGTTGAAGCATTCACCCTCCGGAGCACCTCACACCACAACCCCTCCTCCATGCCCTCCCCTAACTCTTCCTCCCACTTTGTCTTAATCTCCTCCAGCGCTGCCTTCTCTTCTCCCAGAATCGCCCCGTAAATCGCCGACACCACCCCCTTCTCCACTGCCCCTGTCGTCAGCACCTCCTCCAACAGTGTGGGCGCCACCAGAAAGCTCCGTATCTCCTTCTTAGCGAAATCTCGGACCTGCATATCTTCAGCTCTTTGAGAAGGTGACCAAACAGCTGGATGAGGGTAAAGTAGTTGATGTGGTGTATATGGATTTCAGTAAAGCGTTTGATAAGGTTCCCCACGGTAGGCTATTGCAGAAAATACAGAGGCATGGGATTCAGGGTGATTTAGCAGTCTGGATCAGAAATTGGCTAGCTGATAGAAGACAAAGAGTGGTGGTTGATGGGAAATGCTCTGACTGGTGTCCAGTCACTAGTGGTGTACAACAAGCATCTGTTTTGGGGCCGCTGCTGTTTGTCATTTTTATAAATGACCTGGAGGAGGGCGTAGAAGGATGGGTGAGTAAATTTGCAGATGACACTAAAGTCGGTGGAGTTGTGGACAGTGCAGAAGGATGTTACAAATTACAGAGGGACATAGATAAGCTGCAGAGCTGGGCTGAGAGGTGGCAAATGGAGTTTAATGCAGAAAAGTGTGAGGTGATTCATTTTGGAAGGAATAACAGGAAGACAGAGTACTGGGCTAACGGTAAGATTCCTGGTAGTGTGGATGAGCAGAGAGATCTCGGTGTCCATGTACATAGATCCCTGAAAGTTGCCACCAAGGTTGAGAGGGTTGTTAAGAAGGCGTACGGTGTGTTAGCTTTTATTGGAAGAGGAATTGAGTTTCGGAGCCATGAGGTCATGTTGCAGCTGTACATAACTCTGGTGCGGCCGCACCTGGAGTACTGCGTGCAGTTGTGGTCGCCACATTATAGGAAGGATGTGGAAGCTTTGGAAAGGGTGCAGAGGAGATTTACCAGGATGTTGCCTGGTATGGAGGGAAGATCTTATAAGGAAAGGCTGAGGGACTTAAGGCTGTTTTTGTAAGAGAGAAGAAGGTTAAGAGGTGACTTAATTGAGGCATACAAGATGATCAGAGGATTAGATAGGGTGGACAGTGAGAGCCTTTTCCCTCGGATGGTGATGTCCAGCACGAGGGGACATAGCTTTAAATTGAGGGGAGGTAGATATGGGACAGATGTCAGAGGTAGGTTCTTTACTCAGAGAGTAGTAAGGGCGTGGAACGCCCTGCCTGCAACAGTAGTGGACTCGCCAACATCAAGGGCATTTAAATGGCCATTGGATAGACATATGGATGATAAGGGATAGTGTAGATGGGCTTTAGAGGGGTTTCACAGGTCGGCGCAACATCGAGGGCCGAAGGGCCTGTACTGCGCTGTAATGTTCTATGTTCTAAACGTGAGATCTTGACATCCTTGTGAAAGTGCAGACCCCGGAGAGCTGCAATGATCCAGCCAGAGCCGAATCCTCTTCATTGCTTCAGAGGCTTCTTCCATCTATTGGGGAGTGTGTGCAATGATTCCCTGGTATAAGAGGGAAACAGTGACTCGATCTCTCTGTCTCTCTCTTGCCTAGGTGGGCGCAGAGGTGCAGGGCGCCAGGCCAGGTCAGGCGGCCCAGCGCAGTGTGTCGGGGGATGAGCTCAAGAGGGAATTTGAAGAGTCACAGAAACGAATCACCGCCTGCATTGAGGGAGCTGTGCTGTTCCTCGAAGACAGTGGGTCACCAGAGGAACTCATTGCCAGGCACCAGGTAGGAACTCTCCCGCACGTCACCTTCACTGATGGGTTGGTTTAGAGATTATGCAGCAATTTCTGATCTGACGCCACAGAACCTCAAAAGGAGACAAGTTGGTTCTGAAATGACCAGGTTTAAAGGGTTAAATTACACCCACGGGTTCCCTCGACTGGGGCTGGATTCCCTTGAGTCTAGGAGATTGGGAGATGATCTGATTAAATTGTTTGAGGTGTTGAAAGGAGTTGATGGAGTAGATAGAGAGGGTGGGGAGGATGTATGTGTGTGTCTGTGCGGGGTGTCCAAAATTTTAAAACTTACGGATTGATAGATTTCTGTTGAGCAGGAATATTTTGGTTTGCGGAGCTACGGTAGGAGATGGATTTAAGATACAGAGCAGGCATGGGTTATTGGGGCCTTTCCTGTTCCCATGAGGGGCTGAATGGCCTTCCTGTGTTGCTAACACAGTGATTTGGGTTGGGTTGGGGACATTATGGTTGTGGTTGGAGCCTTCAGTGTGGAAACGGCTGGCGATGGAGGGGCAGCGGACAATCATCTATTTCCCGCTGGAAGCAGGTCCAGTGATTGCGAGTGAGTGAGGGACTGGGAGCGAGGGGAGGGGTGAGGGGTTCAGAGCGAGGGGAGGAGTGAGGGAGGAGTGAGGGCTGAGAGTGAGGGGAGGAGTGAGGGAGGAGTGAGGGGCTGAGCGAGAGGAGGAGTGAGGGGAGGAGCGAGGGAGGAGCGAGGGGAGGAGTGAGGGGAGGAGTGAGGGAGGAGTGAGGGGAGGAGCGAGGGAGGAGTGAGGGGAGGAGTGAGGGGAGGAGCGAGAGGAGGAGTGAGGGGCTGAGCAAGGGAGGATTGAGGAGAGGAGTGAGGGCTGAGAGTGAGGAGAGGAGTGAGGGGAGGAGCGAGAGGAGGAGTGAGGGGAGGAGTGAGGGAAGGAGTGAGTGGAGGAGTGAGGGAGGGGCGAGGGGAGGGGCGAGGGGAGGGGTGAGAGGAGAAGTCAGGGAGGAGTGAGGGGAGGAGTGAGGGAGGAGTGAGGGCTGAGAGTGAGGGAGGAGTGAGGGAGGAGTGAGGGGAGGAGTGAGGGGAGGAGTGAGAGGAGGAGTGAGGGGCTGAGCAAGGGGAGGATTGAGGAGAGGAGTGAGGGCTGAGAGTGAGGAGAGGAGTGAGGGGAGGAGCAAGAGGAGGAGTGAGGGACTGAGCGAGAGGAGGAGTGAGGGGAGGAGTGAGGGGAGGAGCGAGAGGAGGAGTGAGGGGAGGAGCGAGAGGAGGAGTGAGGGGAGGAGTGAGGGGAGGAGTGAGTGGAGGAGTGAGGGGAGGGGCGAGCGGAGGGGCGAGGGGAGGGGTGAGAGGAGGAGTGAGGGAGGAGTGAGGGGAGGAGTGAGGGAGGAGTGAGGGGAGGAGCGAGGGGAGGAGTGAGGGAGGAGTGAGGGCTGAGAGTGAGGGAGGAGTGAGGGCTGAGAGTGAGGGGAGGAGTGAGGGAGGAGTGAGGGGGGGTGAGGGCTGAGAGTGAGGGGAGGAGTGAGGGGAGGAGTGAGGGAGGAGTGAGGGGAGGAGTGAGGGAGGAGTGAGGGGAGGAGTGAGGGGAGGAGTGAGGGAGGAGTGAGGGCTGAGAGTGAGGGAGGAGTGAGGGAGGAGTGAGGGCTGAGAGTGAGGGGAGGAGTGAGGGAGGAGTGAGGGGAGGAGTGAGGGCTGAGAGTGAGGTGTTTAGGTTGGAGGGGGTTGGAGGACTGAGGGAAGATGAAGAAGTGGGTGTGCCATTTAAATTCAGATTATGGTCGATATCAGGGGTGATTTGGAGTTTTATTCGAGGCTATTGTGAGAATCTTTAACCTGTTCTGTTCTTCACAGGAAACATTCCACAGTTTTGATTCTTCATTCCTTGAACATTTTCTGGATGCAACAGACAAAATCAAAACTGTTCTAACGCTGCAGAAAAAGACGCTGGTTGAGGAAATGCGGGAGAGGCTTTGCCAAAACTGGGAGGTGAGACAATCAGTGAAAATTCAGAGTTTGGCCGACATTCTCTGGCCATTGGCTCCTCAGCACTGGAGGGTGTGAGAAATGGGAAAATCGTTGACAGTAGTGGGACTGGATGATCCTGCTTCTGGCCAATGTGGGGGGGGGGGGGAGGGGCATCTCTGCCCCGCAAAGCGTGGGGAACATCGATCCAAATCATTGCTCATTGCAAAGAAAGACCTTGCATTTCTGTAGCACCTTTCATGTCTTCAGGATGTCCCAACGTGTCAATGAAATGTTTTATTGGGGCAACCCTGGGCTGGATTCTCCGTCAGCGAGATCCTCCCCTTCGCCAGCAGCGCATTCACGCCCGCGCATTTCCCCAAGGCATGGGGTTGGACACAATGAGGAAACCCCATTGGCCGGCTGGCAGGACGGAGAATCCCTCTGCCGGTGGGGCCACGCCTTGCCATATTTTTCAAAACTATTTTTTGTAAGTTTGGGAAAACATTGAATTATCTAGACACTTGGGGGCTGACCTGGGGTTTTAGTTAAGGAAGGGTCATAAATTCACCTTGGATTGGGAGCAAGCTGATCTTTGTCCAAGAAATCACCTAACCAGCGTGAGACTCAAGGAGGTTGGTTTAGCTCAGTTGGCTAGATAGCTGGTTTGTGGTGCAGAGCGAGGCAGGCAGCGTGGGTTCAATTCCCCGTACCAGCTGAGGGTATTCATGAAGGCTCCACCTCCTCAACCCTGCCCCTGAGGTGTGGTGACCTTCAGATTAAATCACCACCAGTCCGCTCTCCCCCCCTCACAGGGGAGAGCAGCCAATGGTCACCTTGCAACATTGCTTACTTACTTATTTGTTTTGAACTGCAATCTCTTTACTTCTTCGATTGAAAAAGTCTGAGAGGCAAAAGCTGGTGACTTACTGGAAATCTCACGGCAGAGCCAAGCCTTCAGGTATTTACCCAGTCAGTCTTGTTGGGGAATAATCCGAGAAAGGAAGGCTATCTGACTGGACTGCCTAAAATACCTTGGGCGCGATTCTCCGCACTCCCGACGGTGCGGAGAATAGCGGGGGTCGTAAAATTTTACGGCCTCGCTGTTCCGACGCCCTCCCGCTATTCCCCCCCCCCCCCCCCCCCCCCCCACGCCCGACTCCCGATACGAATCGCTGCCGCCGTTTTTTTACGGCCGGCAGCGATTCTCAGCTGATGGATGGGCCGAGTTCCAAGCCCTTTACGGCTGTTTTTACGAACGGCAAACACACCTGGTCTGGCCGTTCGTAAAAACGGCCGTAAACTGTCGATTTTTAAAACCATGGCACCGATTGGCACGGCAGTACCACGGCCGTGCCAAGGGTGCCATGGGCCCGCGATCGGTGCCCACCGATCGCGGGCAGCGGGCCCGATGCCCACGCACTCTTTGTCCTTCCGCCGCCCCGCAGTATCCATTCGCGGGGCGGCTGAGGGGCATCCCGGCCAGCGCATGCGCGGGTTTCGCGCAAATGCGCGATGACGTCATCCGCGCATGCACGGGTTGGAGTCTTCCAATCCGCGCATGCGCGGCTGACGTCATGTGACGCGTCAGCCGGCGCTAACTCCGGCAAGCGGGCTTAACGAAATTCGTTAAGCCCGTGATGCCGGAGCTTACGGCGTCGGGCTGCTAGCCCCGACCGGGGACCAGAATCGGTTCCCGGTCGGGAAGGGGCGCGCTGGCGTCAAACCCGCCCGGATTTGACGCCAGCCTTACGATTTCTCCCCATATGGGAGAATCGCGCCCCTTGTGTGTAGTTCTCAACCTTCAGGCAGAGAACCCTCACCTGAGTGTATCTTGTCTGCATTTGGATCTGCAATGCTGACACCAGAAGAATTGATCCCGATCTGTATATTCTCCTCCATGCCAATTTCTATTGGTGAGAACCTCCAGGGCCAGCGGGTCTTTGCATGAGGCAACCCAGATCAACAGCATTGAGACCCTGCAAACTTTATCCTGTATTTCTCTATCTGTCACGTCTGTGTGTGTGTGGTGCTGGGGTAATGTTAAAGGAGAAGTGGTTATAATTACAAAGGATTAACCAGTTCTTGCAACTTGTTAAGAAAATAAGTTTTGGTTTATAACAATCGTTCTGAGTTTATCGAAAGAAGCCTGGTTAAAGTTTATTTTATTCTGGAGACCAGTAGAGGAAGTAAACAATTGGCCATTTTGATGAGCAAATTGAACTTTTGACTGAATGATATGACCTGTGGAGTAGTGAGGCTCAATAATCAGCGCACTCCTCCCGTCCTGGTCTTAATTTATCGACGTGTAACCTCTGTTTAAATTTCGTAAACATGACAACTAATTTGTGCACAGCAAGATCCCACAAACAGCAACCTGTTTTTAGCTAGTTCAGAATGAACTAGAACCATGGGATCTATATGTCCATTTTCTTTTCTTTTTATAAATTTAGAGTACCCAATTATTTTTTCTAATTAAGGGGCAATTTAGCGTGGCCAATCTATCTATCCTACACATTTTTGGGTTGTGGGGGTGAAACCCACGCAGAACACGGGGAGAATGTGCAAACTCCACACGGACAGTGACCCAGAGCCGGGATTCGAACCCGGGTCCTCAGCGCCGTAGGCAGCAATGCTAACCACTGTGCCACCGTGCTGCCCCTTTATGTCCATTTTAACGGTGGTACAGTGTTTTGGTATAACACTGAGGTAAAGACAGTGCCCTAATGGTGCAGCACTCCCTCAGGACTGTCATGCTGGATCGTGTGCTCATATCCCCAGAGTGGGACTTGAACCTGTGATCTTCTAAGCCAGAAGCAAGAGCTCGACCCACTGAGCTACAGTTAATACCTAGAGGCAGGAGGCTGGTCGACATGCAGAGATAGGGAAGGAGTGAGGTATTGAAATGAGCACGGCTTGTGAGAAAAACTTGAGCAAAGCTTTGCTGGAAGATCAAGAGAAGGAATAAGAGAAGGGCTTGATTTGCCCACTCTCGGATCACTCAGGATTCCATGCTGTGCAGAGGATATTGAGGCTCTGGGGAATGTGCAGAGACAGATTGACAATGATACAGAACTGAGAGTTTACAGGAAACTCTGAACATTCTGTAGCAAAGAGAAGGCTGAGGGGTGACCTTAGAGAGGTCTTTAGAATTATGAAAAAGCCCCGATACGGGGGAACCATCGGTTTGTTCCAGGGAGCATTGATGGCGGGTTTCTTAGCTGGTATTAGGAGGTTGAGGGACCTGTTTGTGGATGGGAGGTTTGCGAGCCTGGGGGAGTTAGAGGGGAAGTTTGGGCTCCCCCCGGAGAACATGTTTAGGTACATGCAGGTTAGGGCGTTTGCCAGGCGGCAGGAGGAGGGGTTCCCTCTGTTGCCCCCACGTGGGGTACGGGACAGGGTGCTCTCGGGGGTGTGGGTTGGAGGGGGGAGGATTTTGGACGTGTACCACGTCATGCAGGAGGTAGACGAGGCCTCGGTGGAGGAACTGAAGGGTAAATGGGAAGAGGAGCTGGGTGACGAGATTGAGGAGGGGACGTGGGTGGATGCCCTGGAGAGAGTGAATTCCTCCTCTTCCTGTGCGAGGCTTAGCCTCATACAGTTCAAGGTGCTGCGCAGGGCCCACATGACTGGGACGAGGATGAGCCGGTTTTTCGGGGGCGAGGACAGGTGTGCTAGGTGCTCGGGGAGCCCAGCGAACCATACCCATATGTTCTGGGCATGCCCAGCGCTGGGGGAGTTTTGGAAGGGGGTAGCAAGGACGGTGTCGAGGGTGGTAGGATCCAGGGTCAAGCCAGGCTGGGGACTCGCAATTTTTGGGGTTGCAGTGGAGCCGGGAGGGCAGGAGGCGAAAGAGGCCGGTGTTCTGGCCTTTGCGTCCCTAGTAGCCCGGCGGAGGATCTTGCTTCAGTGGAAGGATGCGAGGCCCCCAAGCTTGGAGGCCTGGATGTCGGATATGGCGGGGTTTATTAAATTGGAGAAGGTGAAATTTGCCCTGAGGGGATCAGTACAAGGGTTTTTCAGGCGGTGGCAGCCTTTCCTGGACTTCCTGGTGGAACGGTAGGAAAATAGGCCGACAGCAGCAGCAACCCGGGGGGGGGGGTTTGGTTTTGGGGGTTATTGTGTTTTTTGCTTTTTTGTTGTTAATACTGTTTTCTTGTTGATATTTTCTGTTTTTGATATTTTGTGTAAATCTCAATAACAATTATTTTAAAAAAAAAGAATGATGAGAGTTTGATAGGATAGATGTAGAGAAGATGGGGGCGGATTTGCGCCCGTGCTAATGGTCAGCGAGGACGGCGACGCGGGTACAAAATATCCCGAGAGTCGGGAAACGAGATTCTCGCCGGTGAAATCTCGTTTCCTGATTTTCCTGCCCCTCACTGGAGATGGAATGAGGTTCCCACCCTGAATATGATTCGAGGGCGCCCTGGCCATATGCTCCCCCTCACTAAAAATATCACACCGTTGGCACGGTTACCGACAGCTATTAAACAATGTGAACCAGTTGAGGGGATCCCCCCCCCCCCGGGGGTGCCACGGTGAGTAGAGCACCCGGGGGCAGAGTGGCATGCCTGGGCATTGCCCCCTGGCACTTCCCCAGCACAGGTTGGCACTGCCAACCTGCAAATGCCAACCTGTGCCAAAAATGGCAAGGCCGGTGTGTGCCGGGGGGCAGTACGAACGGTGATCCACTGGGGAGCCCAATTGGGCTGGGGGGGGGGGGGGCGGGTACAGTTCCTGTTATGTGTGGTGGGGGGGGGAGGGGGAGGGGGGGTACAGTTCCTGTTATGTGTGGGGGGGGGGGAGGGGCGGGTACAGTTCGTGTTATGTGTGGTGGGGGGGGGAGGGGCGGGTACAGTTCCTGTTATGTGTGGTGGGGGGGGGGGAGAGGGGGAGGGGGGTACAGTTCCTGTTATGTGTGGTGGGGGGGGAGGGGGGGTACAGTTCCTGTTATGTGTGGTGGGGGGGGGGGGAGAGGGGGAGGGGGGTACAGTTCCTGTTATGTGTGGTGGGGGGGGGGGGGGGGGGTACAGTTCCTGTTATGTGTGGTGGGGGGGGGAGGGGCGGGTACAGTTCCTGTTATGTGTGGTGGGGGGGAGGGGCGGGTACAGTTCCTGTTATGTGTGGTGGGGGGGGGAGGGGGAGGGGGGGTACAGTTCCTGTTATGTGCGGTGGGGGGGGGGGGAGGGGGGGTACAGTTCCTGTTATGTGTGGTGGGGGGGAGGGGCGGGTACAGTTCCTGTTATGTGTGGTGGGGGGGGGGGGGGGGGGGGGGGGGGTACAGTTCCTGTTATGTGTGGTGGGGGGGGGGAAGGGGGGGTACAGTTCCTGTTATGTGTGGTGGGGGGGGAGGGGCGGGTACAGTTCCTGTTATGTGTGGTGGGGGGGAGGGGGGGTACAGTTCCTGTTATGTGTAGTGGGGGGGGGGGGATGGGCGGGTACAGTTCCTGTTATGTGTGGTGGAGGGGGGGGGAGGGCGGGGTAACAGTTCCTGTTATGTGTGGTGGGGGGGGGGGGGGGGGGAGAACGCCCAGGCCTTTGAAGGGGGTGCTTGGCAGTGGCGGAGGGAGTGGACAGTGAGGATGGGAGATCTTGCATGGAGTGCGGGAACAGGCAGGGAGGAGGGAGGAGCTGGCATTGGGTGGGCGGGGAATGCCAGCGATACTGCCGCGGTGGTTATGGGGGGAGGGGGGAGAGTCTGCATTGACATGGGTGGGGGTGATGACAGAGCCCCTGACATGGAGGAGAGGCGGAGGTGAGAGCTGCAATACCCTCGTGGTAATGGGCAAGTGGTCGGGGGGGGGGGGGGGGGGGGGGGGGGGGGAAGTTTCACCTCCGTTCTGATCAGGACGTCCTTTAAAGATGGTGCCAACCTTGTCGCCTCGATCAGGCCCCGCCCTGCCACAATGACAACGTAAATCACGCCCCAGGTTGTTTGTTGTCAGAGTGAGGGGGGGGGGGAGAGAGAGGTACATGCGGACCACAAACACTGGCATGGACCTGTTGGAATGTTTCTCTGCAATGTTTACAGAAAAATAACGCATGATTTGAATTACATTTTGCTTTGCGTTTCAGATCGTCCATTCAGCAGTTAGCTCACGTCTACTACAGCTGAAGTTTGAGACGGAATACAATAAATTCAGCGAGGCCCTTCAGGAGTGTGAGAAAGAGTTGAGAATGGACGATTCCCCCCTGTGGGTCCATCCTGCAGAGTACCAGGTACTTTCACCCTCATCAGGGGCTGTGGGGGGCGGGGGTCAAGATTCTCTCTAACACGAGCACGTATGCACCTCTCCCTGGGCTCATTGAGTCCAATGTTGAACTCTTGTGATCAGAGGTGGGAGGGTTTAAATTTAACTCTCCATCACTGAGACTATTTTGTTCCTTTCCAGATGTTGTTTTGTGAAGGCAGCAGTTTGACTCGAAGCCAGCAACACCTGGCGGCGATGAGGCAGCTGTGCGAGAAGATGCCCAGTGACGGAGTTGATGCTGAAATCAGAATGACAAAACTTCAAGCCTGTGAGCACCGTCAGACTGAACTGGGGGGACGAGCCCTGGACAGGCTCTTATGGCTCCGTGACACGGCTGGGTCACCTGTGAAAGGGTTAGTACCAACTCTACAACCTCCACTCGTGGTTCGATCTGCACACAGAGCGTTTGTGCTCAGGCACTACAGAGGGCAGCTCCATATCAACGAGCAGGTTGTGGGACTGGAGCTGGGCTCAAACTGGGCGAGGGCAGCAGGTGCTGATTGTCAAGCCCTCTCCCACATGTTTCTGTTCCATATAAAACAGAACAAGATGAAGCACTTGGGTTCCCCCCTCCTCCCACATGCACCCATGGGGTGGCCCAGTGTTTTGAGAGCATTGTTCAATGAGCAGCAGCATGATTGAGTCAGTGAGGGGATGAAGGGGTTAAAATTAATTCCAAATCTCTTCTGTCCACCTCACTACCTGTAGAAAGTCCTGTTTACCCATTACCCCGGCCTCCCTAATCCACATTGGCTCCCAGCCAGGAACCCCGCTTTCTTTAACATTTTCCTGGTTGGTTCAAAATCTCTCTGTGGCTATCTCTGTAACTCCTCAAACCCCTGAGGTCCCTGTGTTCCTCTATTTAGAGCACCTTGTGTACCCTCAGTTTGAATTGCTCCACCATTGGTGGCTATGCCTTCGGTTACCTGGGGCTCGAAGCTCTGGAATTCTCCGGAAAGCTCTCTGCCTCGGCACCAACCATTCCTCCTTTGAAACATTCCTTAAAACTTGCCTCTTTGACCAAACGTTTGGACATTTACCCTGTCACCTCCGATGTGGCTCAGTGCTGATATTTGTTTCCGATAAGGCCTGGGAGCTTTGACAATATTAATGGCGTTGTGTAAATACAAGTTGTTATTGTTCCTCCTCCTCATACTGACATTCGCCCTCCCTTTGAGGTGTCAGACTAATGACTGCCCTTGTAAATTTAACAGGGAATTGAAGACAGATTGGACAAGCGGAACAGTCCAGGGTGAGGCTGCAACAACACACAGACCTGCTCAGCAGATAGGGAGTGGACGAGAGAGGCCCGAGAACCTGGGAAGTGAGGACTCTGTTCAATCAGTGATAGAGGCAAATGGGGCCTTCGCAGGAGCCAGAGCAGCAGAACCTAGCAGAAACATCCTGACTGACACTCAGCCAGCAAAAATCCCTGGACAAAGCACAGACTGGGTTGGAATCAGAATCCATGAGCTGGAGAGGGACAGTCCAACTCAGTCAGGACAAAAGGAGATGCCAACCAGGAAGCTCCAGAGTGATAGGCGAGAAGGAGGGGTCTGTCGCCAGTCAGTGACACGCTGTCTGATTGGTGAAGAGCCTCTTACTGCTGTGCTCGGAGATGGTTCTGGTCCACTCAGCTCCATGTCTCAGAGAGGAGATGGCGTAGCTCCGAATTTACCGAGAGAAGATTCTGCTGAATTACTAACACAGCATCTGACTGTTGAGGGTGGAGATACTGACCACGCGATGGGCAGTTTTGCGCAGTTTGTTGCAGTGTCTTCAAGAAGAGAAGGTGTTGCTTCAGCAACCGAAGATTCTGGTCAACCGGCCAAATGTCTTCCGATTGGCAAAGATGAATCTGTGAGTGAACCGGAGCAGATAGACAGAGCAGCAACAGAAAGTATTGTTCAACTTGCAGAAGACTATTCGATTGGAGTAGATCAGGTTTACAGCGGACCTGTGGGGGACAGTCAGAAATTGTCAGCAGTGTCTGTGAGTGAAAGAGAATTGACTGAAGGCCAAACTAGACAAGGTCTCCCTCAGCAGGGAAACCCATCTCCAACTGGAGATGACGAGTTTGACCGTCAAAGATTTGAGGATTGTGGTCAGTTGTCAGGACAGGTCCTGAGTGGAGACATTCAGCTTAGTGACCGACCAGGAGAGGATTCAGAGCAGCCAATCCCAGAGTCTCTCGCTGGACAAGAAACCGATTCTCATCTCACAAGAGAAGAGTCTGTTCGATCGGGAAGGAAGCATTTGATGGGGATAGAGCTGTGGGACCCAGAAAGAGAGGCTGCATCTCAATCAGGAAAAGAGCTTCAGACTGGTCGAGTTCAGGCTTGGGGCCCACTCAGAGTGGATTCTACAGAAACTGTCCTGAGGGAGAGAGAGTCGGACAGGGGCATGAGCTCAGAATCTTCAATGTTGGTGAGAGTGAGTCTGAGCGGACAACTCCAGGGTCAGGGCCCAGTCACGGAGGATTCAGCATCACTGACAGAAGAGTCTCTGAGTGGGAGAGGTCAGGCTGATGGCCTAGTGAGGAACGACACTGCTGGACCAGCGAAAGGATCTCTGAGTGGAGAGGGTCAAACTGAGAGGTCAATAGTCCAGGATTCGGTGCGATTGACAACAACAACTGAGGGCCAGTCAGATGAGACTGACAGCCGGGAGAGTTTGACTGGAGGAAAACTGGTTGAAGATCTGGGTCTGTCTGAAGAAGATTCTCTGATTGGAGCAGAGCAGACCGACACCCAAACAGTGGAGGATTTGGTAAACTGGGAAACAGCGAATAGGGAACAGGATCAGGCAGGTGTCCCAGGGAGAGAGGAGGGCACTCCTTCAGAAACAGGAGGAGTGGCTGAGAAGGAGCAGTGTGATTGGTTACCAAGGGAGGATTCTGACCAGTTACCCATCAGTGACCAATCACAGCCCCACACCGAGGAAAGAGTGAACACTGTTCAGTTCCTGACGGGGCAAGACCCTAATTATGGCCAATCTAGGCAGGCCGTTCCTCAGTTAGTAGAAGCTTCTCAGAGTGAACAACACCAACCTCTAACTAAAGAGATCTTCGCCCAACATAGCCCAGAATCTGTGTGTGAACCGGAGCAGATAGACAGAGCAGCAACAGAAAGTATTGTTCAACTTGCAGAAGACTATTCGATTGGAGTAGATCAGGTTTACAGCGGACCTGTGGGGGACAGTCAGAAATTGTCAGCAGTGTCTGTGAGTGAAAGAGAATTGACTGAAGGCCAAACTAGACAAGGTCCCGCTCAGCAGGGAAAACCATCTCCAGCTGGAGATGACGAGTTTGACCGTCAAAGATTTGAGGATTGTGGTCAGTTGTCAGGACAGGTCCTGAGTGGAGACATTCAGCTTAGTGACCGACCAGGAGAGGATTCAGAGCAGTTAATCCCAGAGTCTCTCGCTGGACAAGAAACCGATTCTCATCTCACAAGAGAAGAGTCTGTTCGATCGGGAAGGAAGCATTTGATGAGGAAAGTGCTGATGGAATCAGAAAGAGAGGCTGTTTCTCAATCAGGAAAAGAGCTTCAGACTGGTCAAGTTCAGGCTTGGGGCCCACTCAGAGTGGATTCTACAGAAACTGTCCTGAGGGAGAGAGAGCCGGACAGGGGCATGAGTTCAGAATCTTCAATGTTGGTGAGAGTGAGTCTGAGTGGACAACTCCAGGGTCAGGGCCCAGTCATGGAGGATTGTGGTCAACAGGCCAAAGGTATTCTGTTTGGAAAACATGAGGGGAGCAGATCTCCAAGTGTGGACATCATTCACTTGGAACAAGATCTCCAGAGTGGGCAAGGCCAAGGGGACATCCCACCCAGAGGTGGGTCATCACTGCAAACATGGTCTGCGATTCCCAGGGAGCAACACCAGATCGCTCACCAAACAGGAAAGGTTTCTACTCAGTTCCAAAAAAAGAGGAGATGGTGGAAAGTTCCTGCTCAGGCTCAACAGGAACCTGCTCAGGAGGCCGTTGTGTCTCTTAGTGAACAACAGCTTTGTGACCGACCAGGAGGGGATTCTGAGCAGCTAATGCCAAGAGAAGAGTCTGTTCAATGTAGACAGAAGCATTTGATGGGGAAAGAACTGATGGAATCAGAAAGAGAGGCTGCATCTCAATCAGGAAAAGAGCTTCAGACTGGTCAAGTTCAGGCTTGGGGCCCACTCAGAGTGGATTCTACAGAAACTGTCCTGAGGGAGAGAGAGTCGGACAGGGGCATGAGCTCAGAATCTTCAATGTTGGTGAGAGTGAGTCTGAGCGGACAACTCCAGGGTCAGGGCCCAGTCACGGAGGATTCAGCATCACTGACAGAAGAGTCTCTGAGTGGGAGAGGTCAGGCTGATGGCCTAGTGAGGAACGACACTGCTGGACCAGCGAAAGGATCTCTGAGTGGAGAGGGTCAAACTGAGAGGTCAATAGTCCAGGATTCAGTGCGATTGACAACAACAACTGAGGGCCAATCAGATGAGACTGACAGCCGGGAGAGTTTGACTGGAGGAAAACTGGTTGAAGATCTGGGTCTGTCTGAAGAAGATTCTCTGATTGGAGCAGAGCAGACCGACACCCAAACAGTGGAGGATTCGGTAAACTGGGAAACAGCGAATAGGGAACAGGATCAGGCAGATGTCCCAGGGAGAGAGGAGGGCACTCCTTCAGAAACAGGAGGAGTGGCTGAGAAGGAGCAGTGTGATTGGTTACCGAGGGAGGATTCTGACCAGTTACCCATCAGTGACCAATCACAGCCCCACACCGAGGAAAGAGTGAACACTGTTCAGTTCCTGACGGGGCAAGACCCTAATTATGGCCAATTCAGGCAGGCGGTTCCTCAGTTAGTAGAAGCTTCTCAGAGTGGAGAACACCAACCTCTAACTAAAGAGATCTTCGCCCAACATAGCCCAGAATCTGTGTGTGAACCGGAGCAGATAGACAGAGCAGCAACAGAAAGTATTGTTCAACTTGCAGAAGACTATTCGATTGGAGTAGATCAGGTTTACAGCGGACCTGTGGGGGACAGTCAGAAATTGTCAGCAGTGTCTGTGAGTGAAAGAGAATTGACTGAAGGCCAAACTAGACAAGGTCCCGCTCAGCAGGGAAAACCATCTCCAGCTGGAGATGACGAGTTTGACCGTCAAAGATTTGAGGATTGTGGTCAGTTGTCAGGACAGGTCCTGAGTGGAGACATTCAGCTTAGTGACCGACCAGGAGAGGATTCAGAGCAGCCAATCCCAGAGTCTCTCGCTGGACAACAAACCGATTCTCATCTCACAAGAGAAGAGTCTGTTCGATCGGGAAGGAAGCATTTGATGAGGAAAGTGCTGATGGAATCAGAAAGAGAGGCTGTTTCTCAATCAGGAAAAGAGCTTCAGACTGGTCAAGTTCAGGCTTGGGGCCCACTCAGAGTGGATTCTACAGAAACTGTCCTGAGGGAGAGAGAGTCGGACAGGGGCATGAGCTCAGAATCTTCAATGTTGGTGAGAGTGAGTCTGAGCGGACAACTCCAGAGTCAGGGCCCAGTCATGGAGGATTCTGGTCAACAGGTCAAAGGTATTCTATTTGGAAAACATGAGGGGAGCAGATCTCCAAGTGTGGACATCATTCACTTGGCACAAGATCTCCAGAGTGGGCAAGGCCAAGGGGACATCCCACCCAGAGGTGGGTCATCACTGCAAACACGGTCTGCAATTCCCAGGGAGCAACACCAGATCGCTCACCAAACAGGAAAGGTTTCTACTCAGTTCCAAAAAAAGAGGAGACGAAGAACAAGGAACAAAGAAACGTCCAGCACAGAAACAGGCCCGAGACAGCGGAAAGTTCCTGCTCAGGCTCAACAGGAACCTGCTCAGGAGGCCGTTGTGCCACTTAGTGAACAACAGCTTTGTGACGGACCAGGAGGGGATTCTGAGCAGCCAATCCCAGAGTCTCTCGGTGGACAACAAACCGATTCTCATCTCACAAGAGAAGAGTCTGTTCGATCGGGAAGGAAGCATTTGATGAGGAAAGTGCTGATGGAATCAGAAAGAGAGGCTGATTCACAATCAGGAAAAGAGCTTCAGACTGGTCAAGTTCAGGCTTGGGGCCCACTCAGAGTGGATTCTACAGAAACTGTCCTGAGGGAGATAGAGTCGGACAGGGGCATGAGCTCAGAATCTTCAATGTTGGTGAGAGTGAGTCTGAGTGGACAACTCCAGGATCAGGGCCCAGTCACGGAGGATTCTGGTCAACAGGCCAAAGGTATTCTATTTGGAAAACATGAGGGGAGCAGATCTCCAAGTTTGGACATCATTCACTTGGCACAAGAGCCCCAGAGTGGGCAAGGCCAAGGGGACATCCCACCGAGAGGTGGGTCATCACTGCAATTACTGTCTGCAATTCCCAGGGAGCAACACCAGATCGCTCACCAAACAGGAAAGGTTTCTACTCAGTTCCAAAAAAAGAGGAGACGAAGAACAAGGAACAAAGAAAAGTCCAGCACAGAAACAGGCCCGAGACAGCGGAAAGTTCCTGCCCAGGCTCAACAGGAACCTGCTCAGGAGGCCGTTGTGCCTCTTAGTGAACAACAGCTTTGTAACCAACCAGGAGGGGATTCTGAGCAGCCAATCCCAGAGTCTCTCGGTGGACAACAAACCGATTCTCATCTCACAACAGAAGAGTCTGTTCAATGTAGACAGAAGCATTTGACGGGGAAAGAACTGATGGAATCAGAAAGAGAGGCTGTATCTCAATCAGGAAAAGAGCTTCAGACTGGTCAAGTTCAGGCTTGGGGCCCACTCGGAGTGGATTCTACAGAAACTGTCCTGAGGGAGAGAGAGTCGGACAGGGGCATGAGCTCAGAATCTTCAGTGTTGGTGAGAGTGAGTCTGAGCGGACAACTCCAGGGTCAGGGCCCAGTCACGGAGGATTCAGCATCACTGACAGAAGAGTCTCTGAGTGGGAGAGGTCAGGCTGATGGCCTAGTGAGGAACGACACTGCTGGACCAGCGAAAGGATCTCTGAGTGGAGAGGGTCAAACTGAGAGGTCAATAGTCCAGGATTCGCTGCGATTGACAACAACAACTGAGGGCCAATCAGATGAGACTGACAGCCGGGAGTGTTTGACTGGAGGAAAACTGGTTGAAGATCTGGGTCTGTCTGAAGAAGATTCTCTGATTGGAGTAGAGGAGTCCGACACCCAAACAGTGGAGGATTCGGTAAACTGGGAAACAGCGAATAGGGAACAGGATCAGGCAGGTGTCCCAGGGAGAGAGGAGGGCACTCCTTCAGAAACAGGAGGAGTGTCTGAGAAGGAGCAGTGTGATTGGTTACCGAGGGAGGATTCTGACCAGTTACCCATCAGTGACCAATCACAGCCCCACACCGAGGAAAGAGTGAACACTGTTCAGTTCCTGACGGGGCAAGACCCTAATTATGGCCAATTCAGCCAGGCCGTTCCTCAGTTAGTAGAAGCTTCTCAGAGTGAACAACACCAACCTCTAACTAAAGAGATCTTCGCCCAACATAGCCCAGAATCTGTGTGTGAACCGCAGCAGATAGACAGAACAGCAACAGAAAGTATTGTTCAACTTGCAGAAGACTATTCGATTGGAGTAGATCAGGTTTACAGCGGACCTGGGGGGGACAGTCAGAAATTGCCAGCAGTGTCTGTGAGTGAAAGAGAATTGACTGAAGGCCAAACTAGACAAGGTCCCGCTCAGCAGGGAAAACCATCTCCAGCTGGAGATGACGAGTTTGACCGTCAAAGATTTGAGGATTGTGGTCAGTTGTCAGGACAGGTCCTGAGTGGCGACATTCAGCTTAGTGACCGACCAGGAGAGGATTCAGAGCAGTTAATCCCAGAGTCTCTCGCTGGACAAGAAACCGATTCTCATCTCACAAGAGAAGAGTCTGTTCGATCGGGAAGGAAGCATTTGATGAGGAAAGAACTGATGGAATCAGAAAGAGAGGCTGTTTCTCAATCAGGAAAAGAGCTTCAGACTGGTCAAGTTCAGGCTTGGGGCCCACTCAGATTGGATTCTACAGAAACTGTCCTGAGGGAGAGAGAGTCGGACAGGGGCATGAGCTCAGAATCTTCAATGTTGGTGAGAGTGAGTCTGAGCGGACAACTCCAGGGTCAGGGCCCAGTAACGGAGGATTCTGGTCAACAGGCCAAAGGTATTCTGTTTGGAAAACATGAGGGGAGCAGATCTCCAAGTGTGGACATCATTCACTTGGCACAAGAGCCCCAGAGTGGGCAAGGCCAAGGGGACATCCCACCCAGAGGTGGGTCATCACTGCAAACACGGTCTGCGATTCCCAGGGAGCAACACCAGATCGCTCACCAAACAGGAAAGGTTTCTACTCAGTTCCAAAAAAAGAGGAGACGAAGAACAAGGAACAAAGAAAAGTCCAGCACAGAAACAGGCCCGAGACAGCAGAAAGTTCCTGCTCAGGCTCAACAGGAACCTGCTCAGGAGGCCGTTGTGCCTCTTAGTGAACAACAGCTTTGTGACCGACCAGGAGGGGATTCTGAGCAGCCAATCCCAGAGTCTCTCGGTGGACAACAAACCGATTCTCATCTCACAAGAGAAGAGTCTGTTCAATGTAGACAGAAGCATCTGATGGGGAAAGAACTGATGGAATCAGAAAGAGAGGCTGCATCTCAATCAGGAAAAGAGCTTCAGACTGGTCAAGTTCAGGCTTGGGGCCCACTCAGAGTGGATTCTACAGAAACTGTCCTGAGGGAGAGAGAGCCGGACAGGGGCATGAGCTCAGAATCTTCAATGTTGGTGAGAGTGAGTCTGAGTGGACAACTCCAGGGTCAGGGCCCAGTCACGGAGGATTCAGCATCACTGACAGAAGAGTCTCTGAGTGGGAGAGGTCAGGCTGATGGCCTAGTGAGGAACGACACTGCTGGACCAGCGAAAGGATCTCTGAGTGGAGAGGGTCAAACTGAGAGGTCAATAGTCCAGGATTCGGTGCGATTGACAACAACAACTGAGGGCCAGTCAGATGAGACTGACAGCCGGGAGTGTTTGACTGGAGGAAAACTGGTTGAAGATCTGGGTCTGCCTGAAGAAGATTCTCTGATTGGAGCAGAGCAGTCCGACACCCAAACAGTGGAGGATTCGGTAAACTGGGAAACAGCGAATAGGGAACAGGATCAGGCAGGTGTCCCAGGGAGAGAGGAGGGCACTCCTTCAGAAACAGGAGGAGTGTCTGAGAAGGAGCAGTGTGATTGGTTACCGAGGGAGGATTCTGACCAGTTACCCATCAGTGACCAATCACAGCCCCACACCGAGGAAAGAGTGAACACTGTTCAGTTCCTGACGGGGCAAGACCCTAATTATGGCCAATCTAGGCAGGCCGTTCCTCAGTTAGTAGAAGCTTCTCAGAGTGAACAACACCAACCTCTAACTAAAGAGATCTTCGCCCAACATAGCTCAGAATCAGAGTGTGAACCGGAGCAGATAGACAGAGCAGCAACAGAAAGTATTGTTCAACTTGCAGAAGACTATTCGATTGGAGTAGATCAGGTTTACAGCGGACCTGTGGGGGACAGTCAGAAATTGTCAGCAGTGTCTGTGAGTGAAAGAGAATTGACTGAAGGCCAAACTAGACAAGGTCTCCCTCAGCAGGGAAAACCATCTCCAGCTGGAGATGACGAGTTTGACCGTCAAAGATTTGAGGATTGTGGTCAGTTGTCAGGACAGGTCCTGAGTGGAGACATTCAGCTTAGTGACCGACCAGGAGAGGATTCAGAGCAGTTAATCCCAGAGTCTCTCGGTGGACAACAGCTTAGTGACCGACCAGGAGGGGATTCAGAGCAGCCAATCCCAGAGTCTCTCGCTGGACAAGAAACCGATTCTCATCTCACAAGAGAAGAGTCTGTTCGATCGGGAAGGAAGCATTTGATGGGGAAAGAACTGATGGAACTAGAAAGAGAGGCTGCATCTCAATCAGGAAAAGAGCTTCAGACTGGTCAAGTTCAGGCTTGGGGCCCACTCAGAGTGGATTCTACAGAAACTGTCCTGAGGGAGAGAGAGCCAGACAGGGGCATGAGCTCAGAATCTTCAATGTTGGTGAGAGTGAGTCTGAGCGGACAACTCCAGGGTCAGGGCCCAGTCACGGAGGATTCAGCATCACTGACAGAAGAGTCTCTGAGTGGGAGAGGTCAGGCTGATGGCCTAGTGAGGAATGACACTGCTGGACCAGCGAAAGAATCTCTGAGTGGAGAGGGTCAAACTGAGAGGTCAATAGTCCAGGATTCGGTGCGATTGACAACAACAACTGAGGGCCAGTCAGATGAGACTGACAGCCGGGAGTGTTTGACTGGAGGAAAACTGGTTGAAGATCTGGGTCTGTCTGAAGAAGATTCTCTGATTGGAGCAGAGCAGTCCGACACCCAAACAGTGGAGGATTCGGTAAACCAGAATTCTGGCCTCCTCTGCCAGACTCTTCCTCAGTTTGTAGGAGTGTGTCAGAGGGAACAACACCAGCTCCTAACAGGAGGGATTTCTGCTAAGTATGCATCAGAATCTGTGTGTGAACAAGAGCTGACAGACAAAACAGTAACACCGGACAAACAACATGCCAGCATCAGCCTGTCCAAAGAACAGCCATTGCATCGCGAAATGGTCCTGCACGGTCCAGAGAGGTCAGTTAACCTGGAATGTGGAAACTATACGCAGCTGGTGGCAGAGCCTTTGGCTTGGGAGGAGCGTGCAAGCTGGCCTTTGACCGAGTCTCCACCAGAGCTTCAACTGGGAGGTGATCGGGCTGACGATCTGGAAAAGGACAATCTTCCTCCCAGAATCCCGACGCCTCCGAGTGGTAAAGAAGTGGAAGATCCTGCTCAATCAGGAAGCTGCTCTCCAAATGTAGAGGCTGACCCTGCGGTGACCCACCGCAGACGATTACATGGAGACCCCCGAGCAGAGGAAGGTATTGGACCATCTGGAACAGAGTCGGTAACAACCCGGGTTTGGCCTTTCCTCGATTCTTCCCAGCCTCTGGCGGAAACTCTGGATGGCGGGGACTTGACTGGTGACCGAGCAAGGGAGGATTCTGGGAAATCAGCATGGAGCACTGAACAGGTACCTCATTCTTTACCAACCAAATACTCGTCAAAGTTAGCAGAGAGTTAAACTTGGGGAAGACCCTTTTGTATAAATTAGTGTCTTTAATGTGTAAAATCTATAGATTTACTTTTCAATGCCTTGCATTGGGGAAGCAATTTTTTTTTTCACCCAATTTGTTTTCCCCAATTAAGGGGCAATTTAGCGTGGCCAATCCACCTACCCGGCACATCTTTGGGTTCTGAGGGTGAAACCCACACAGACACGGGGAGAACGTGCAAACTCCACACGGACAGTGGCCCAGGGCCGGGATTCGAACCCAGGTCCTTAGCACCGCAGTCCCAGTGCTAACCACTGCGCCACATGGGGAAGGAATGCTTACCAGCAAATTTTATTTCCGGTAGTCATGGTTTTTGGCCCTGCGCTTGAGTCAATGTTTACCATTGTAAATGCAGCGTCAACCGCAGCATTTCAGTGTCTGGTTTCGGCCGAGTTTAGTTGGGTGTTTCTCACACCGAGACAGACCCCGCTAGCCAACTGCATTTGCCGTCCTTGTCACTTTGGCGAGGAACACCAGGTGGAGGCTGCATTTACATCATTCCCTGTGCTGGCGAGCTGAGCTGTCAGTACGGAAGGCTAGCCGTGGATTGGGGCAGAACTTTCGACTCCCCCTCAGCGACCCCTCCGTGGCCTCTGGACTCTCAGACTGCACCCACCTCATCCCGGGTCCCGGAGCCCACCCTCACCCCACCTCTTATGGACAAGGCACACCCGGGCCTGCCCCCGGCAAGGGTAACCTGTCACCCGGGTATCTGGTTCCTGCCAGCCTGGCCCCCTGGCAGTGCCAATATGTCCATGTGCCAGTGGAGGTGCCAGGGTGGCACCCTGTCGAATGCCCGACCACCAGGTGGGCTCCAGGTGCTGTTACGACTGGTCCACGTTTGTGTGCATCAGCACTAAAAGGCACCCTGGCGGTGCCCGGCCACGGTGGCCGGGGGAATCTCAGATGCTGGGAGAATCCGGCAAATGGTACGGTAGCACAGTGGTTAGCACTGTTGCTTCACAGCTCCAGGGTCCCGGGTTCGATTCCCGGTTTGGGTCACTGTCTATGCGAAGTCTGCACGTTCTCCCCGTGTCTGCGTGGGTTTCCTCCGGGTGCTCCGGTTTCCTCCCACAGCCCAAAGAGACGTTCTGTTAGGTGAATTGGACATTCTGAATTCTCCCTCTGTGTACCCGAACAGGCGCCGGAATGTGGCGACTAGGGGCTTTTCACAGTAACTTCATTGCAGCGTTAATGTCAGCCTACTTGTGACACCAATAAAGATTATGATTATTAAACATATATTTAAATGAGCACAGTGGCAAGCGGGAAATCCAGATCATGACGTCCTGTGAGATTCCGTTTAATCTCGACAACTATTTCGAGCGTCGCAGATCCCGCCAGAGTCCCCTGGCGTGATTCAACGGCCTCGTCCCAAGTTGGGCGTGGGGAGGCTGTCGAATCGCGCCCCGCATCTCCCATTCAGCTTTGCTATGTAAACAGTCACATTGTGATGTCAGACTCTCACCATTATTTACCCTCTTTAAAGGGAAAATAATCCTCCTTGGAGATTTCTTCTCGAGTCAGGACTGGAAAGAACCCACGTGTCTTGTTTCCTTCCCTGATTTAGGAATTTGCTGGATTTCTGAACTTGGGGTATCTCAGTGAAAGACAACAAGAAAAAGAGACTGGAGAGGAAGATCACAGCTCGGCAGAGAGTGAAGAGCAGGAGGGCGCTATCGACAATAAAAGGTATTTAACATTCCCAATGCACCTATACAGTCCAATTCCCCCTCATTCTCCAAAATCCCACCCATTATCTTTTATTCATGGGAGGTGGGCCAATGGGAGTAATGGGATTTCTTGCCCAAATGTAATTGCCCTGGAGAGTTTGGTGATGAGCTGCCCTGTTGTAGCTCTCGGGTCACAGGACGGTCAGAGTTATGATGATAGGTGTCCGTTTCTAAAGGACACTAGTGAAGCCGGTGGCAATTTATGATGCTGGGTAGTTTAGTGATCACTGTTACTGATGTGGAGATGCCGGTGTTGGACTGGGGTGGACACAGTAAGAAGTCTGACAACACCAGGTTAAAGTCCAACAGGTTTGTTTCGAATCACTAGCTTTCGGAGCACTGCTCCTTCCTCAGGACACCTGTTGGATTTAACCTTGTGTTGGAAGACTTCTCACTATTACTGAGACGAGGGTGCGATTTAACTAAATGGGAACTAAGTCCCACAAGGAGCGTGTTTATCCGCATGTTTCCCAGCGCTCACAGCGCCAAGAAACACAACGTGATGGAGCAGCACTCGGGTTAGGCAGGGAGGCTCAATTGGGAACAAGCGGCCGAGGAGCACATAGCCCCATTTTGGGCGCTGGGGAGCCCTGCTCAGTGAAGATAGTCTGGAACCCCCGACGCAACCCTGACCACCCCCACCCTCCAAGGCCCCGACTCACGATGAGGAGGTCCCCTGGCCCAATTGTCACCACACAAAAAATGCCAACATGGTTCCTTGGCAGTGCCATCCGGGTACCTTGGCAGTGCCATGTTGGCACCCAGGTGGCACTGTCAGGGTGCCCAGTGGCATCAGTGCCAGGGTACCACCCTGCCCAGAGGCCATGCACCTGAGAGACCCCCCATTTGTGGAGCCCAGCACTGAAGGGCGCTCAACCGGGGTGTCTGAGGTGAAGGAGATAGATCGCATCGTCTCGGAATCTGCATATTAAAGTGAGGTTAGCTGTCTCCCTCTAATGTGCAGATTTGCTAAAAAGTGATCCTGCCCACGATGGGCAGGATTTACATCGTAACAACTCGGGAGAGCGTGTTACATCTCGCGAGGCTTTGTGAGCCAGGTAGACCCCGGAAAGGGGGGGGGTGGGGGGGGTCGCCGTCTTGGCCACATTGCGCCGCAGCGAGCTGCTTCACGTTTCTCTTGGTGTCCGCAAGTTGCTCAGCCCTTCAGGAGGTTAGAGATTTGGGATGAATCAGCTTCGGGAAACTACCAGGAGGGAAGCTGGTGTTGGGGGGAAAGAGGGCAGCAGGAGGGGGGGGGGGGTCACAGCCTTCAGGAGATCTATAATGCCCCAGGTTCCATTTTCACGTTTAAAATTAAGCACTGAACATATTTGGTGGCGGTTATAGAACATAGAACATAGAACATTACAGCGCAGTACGGGCCCTTCGGCCCTCGATGTTGCGCCGACCTGTGAAACCATCTGAAGCCTATCTGACCTACACTATTCCATTTTCATCCATATGTCTATCCAGTGACCACTTAAATGCCCTTAAAGTTGGCGAGTCTACTACTGTTGCAGGCAGGGCGTTACACACCCCTACTACTCTCTGAGTAAAGAAACTGCCTCTGACATCTGTCCTATAGGGCAGCACGGTAGCATAGTGGTTAGCACAATCGCTTCACAGCTCCAGGGTCCCAGGTTCGATTCCGGCTTGGGTCACTGTCTGTGTGGAGTCTGCACGTCCTCCCCGTGTGTGCGTGGGTTTCCTCCGGGTGCTCCGGTTTCCTCCCACAGTCCAAAGATGTGCAGGTTAGGTGGATTGGCCATGATAAATTGCCCTTAGTGTCCAAAATTGCCCTTAGTGTTGGGCGGGGTTACTGGGTTATGGGGATAGGGTGGAGTTGTTGACCTTGGGTAGGGTGCTCTTTCCAAGAGCCGGTGCAGACTCGATGGGCTGAATGGCCTCCTTCTGCACTGTAAATTCTATGAAAATCTATGAAATATCTACCACCCCTCAATTTAAAGCTATGTCCCCTATGTGTTGGTCATCACCATCCGAGGAAAAAGACTCTCACTGTCCACCCTATCTAACCCTCTGACTATCTTATATGTCTCTATTAAGTCACCTCTCAGCCTTCTCCTCTCTAACAAAAACAACCTCAAGTCCCTGAGCCTTTCCTCGTAAGACCTTCCCTCCATACCAGGCAACATCCTAGTAAATCTCCTCTGAACCCTCTCCAAAGCTTCCACATCCTTCCTATAATGTGGTGACCAGAACTGCACGCAGTACTCCAGGTGCGGCCGCACCAGAGTTATGTACAGCTGCAGCATGACCTTGTGGTTCCGAAACTCAATCCCCCTGCTTATAAAGGCTAGCACACCATATGCCTTCTTAACAGCCCTATTAACCTGGGTGGCAACTTTCAGGGATTTATGTACCTGGATGCCGAGATCTCTCTGTTCATCTACACTACCAAGAATCTTGCCATTAGCCCAGTACTCTGCATTCCTGTTACTCCTTCCAAAGTGAACCACCTCACACTTTTCCGCATTAAACTCCATCTGCCACCTCTCAGCCCAGCTCTGCAGCTTATCTATGTCCCTCTGTATCCTATAACATCCTTCAGCACTATCCACAACTCCACCGACCTTCGTGTCATCTGCAAATTTACTAACCATCCTTCTACACCCTCTTCCAGGTCATTTATAAAAATGACAAACAGCAGTGGCCCCAAACAGATCCTTGCGGTACACCACTAGTAACTGAACTCCAGGATGAACATTTGCCATCAACCACCACCCTCTGTCTTCTTTCAGCTAGCCAATTACTGATCCAAACCGCTAAATCACCTTCAATTCCATACTTCCTTATTTTCTGCAATAGCCTACCATGGGGAACCTTATGAAACGCCTTACTGAAATCCATATACACCACATCAACAGCTTTACCCTGATCCACCTGTTTGGTCACCTTCTCAAAAAACTCAATAAGGTTTGTGAGACATGACCTACCCTTCACAAAACCGTGTTGAGTATCGCTAATCAACTTGTTCTTTTCAAGATGATTATAAACCCTATCTCTTATAACCTTTTCCAACATTTTACCCACAACCGAAGTAAGGCTCACAGGTCTATAATTACCAGGGTTGTCTCTACTCCCCTTCTTGAACAAGGGGACAACATTTGCTATCCTCCAGTCTTCCGGCACTATTCCTGTCGACAAAGACGACATAAGATCAAGGACAAAGGCTCTGCAATCTCCTCCCTGGCTTCCCAGAGAATCCTAGGATAAATCCCATCTGGCCCAGGGGACTTATCTATTTTGACATTTTCTAAAATTGCTAACACCTCCTCCTTTTGAACCTCAATTCCATCTAGCCTGGTCGACTGAACCTGAGTGTTCTCCTCGACAACAATGTCTTTCTCCAGTGTAAACACTCACGAAAAATATCCATTTAATGCTTCCCCTATCTCCTCTGATTCCACACACAACTTTCCACTACTAACCTTGATTGGCCCTAATCTTACTCTAGTCATTCTTTTGTTCCTGATATACCTATAGAAAGCCTTAGGGTTTTCTTTGATCCTATCCGCCGACGACTTTTCGTGTCCTCTCCTCGCTCTTCTTAACTCTCCCTTTAGGTCCTTCCTGGCTAACTTGTAACTCTCAAGTGCCCTAACTGAGCCTTCATGTCTCATCCTAACAAAAGCCTTCTTCTTCCTCTTGACAAGTGCTTCAACTTCCTTAGTAAACCACGGTTCCCTTGCTTGACAACTTCCTCCCTGCCTGACAGGTACATACTTATCAAGGACACGCAGTAGCTGTTCCTTGAAAAAGCTCCACATTTCGATTGTACCCATCCCCTGCAGTTTCCTTCCCCATCCTATACATCCTAAATCTTGCCGAATAGCATCACAATTCCACCAACCTTTGTGTCGTCCGCATATTTACTAATCAGACCAGTTACATTATCCTCCAAATCATTTATGTATACTACGAACAGCAAAGGTCCCAGCACTGATCCCTGCAGAACACCACTAGTCTCAGCCCTCCAATCAGAAAAGCACCCTTCCATTGCTACTCTCTGCCTTCTATGACCTAGCCAGTTCTGTATTCACCTTGCCAGCTCACCCCTGATCCCGTGTGACTTCACCTTTTGTACCAGTCTGCCTTGAGGGACCTTGTCAAAGGCCTTACTGAAGTCCATATAGCCAACATCCACTGCCCTACCAGCATCAATCATCTTTGTGACCTCTTCGAAAAACTCGATCAAGTTAGTGAGACACGACCTCCCCTTCACAAAGCCATGCTGCCTCTCTCTAGTAGTCCATTTGCTTCCAAATGGGAGTAGATCCTGTCTTGAAGAATTCTCTCCAGTAATTTCCCTACCACTGACGTAAGGCTCACCGGCCTGTAGTTCCCTGGATTATGCTTGCTCCCCTTCTTAAACAAAGGAACAACATTGGCTATTCTGGCTCAGTACCAGCCCAGTGCAGGCCCAGCACAGACCCAGCGCAGACACAGGACAGGCTCAGTACCAGCCCAGCACAGTCCCAGTGCAGGCCCAGGGCAGGCTCAGTACCAGCCCAGCGCAGGCCCAGTGCAGGCTCAGTACCAGCCCAGCGCAGGCCCAGCGCAGGCTCAGTACCAGCCCAGCGCAGGCCCAGGGCAGGCTCAATACCAGCTCAGCGCAGGCCCAGGGCAGGCTCAATACCAGCCCAGCGCAGGCTCAGCACCAGCCCAGCACAGTCCCAGTGCTGGCCCAGCGCAGGCTCAGTACCAGCCCAGCACAGTCCCAGTGCAGGCTCAGTACCAGCCCAGCGCAGGCTCAGTACCAGCCCAGCGCAGGCCCAGGACAGGCTCAGTACCAGCCCAGCGCAGGCTCAGCGCAGGCTCAGTACCAGCCCAGCGCAGGCCCAGCGCAGGCTCAGTACTAGCCCAGCGCAGGCCCAGCGCAGGCTCAGTACCAGCCCAGCACAGTCCCAGCGCAGGCCCAGGGCAGGCTCAGTACCAGCCCAGTGCAGGCTCAGTACCAGCCCAGCGCAGGCCCAGCGCAAGCTCAGTACCAGCCCAGCGCAGGCCCAGCGCAAGCTCAGTACCAGCCCAGCGCAGGCCCAGGGCAGGCTCAGTACCAGCCCAGCACAGTCCCAGCGCAGGCTCAGTACCAGCCCAGCGCAGGCCCAGCGCAAGCTCAGTACCAGCCCAGCGCAGGCCCAGCGCAGGCTCAGTACCAGCCCAGGGCAGGCTCAGTACCAGCCCAGCGCAGGCTCAGTACCAGCCCAGCGCAGGCTCAGTACCAGCCCAGCGCAGGCTCAGTACCAGCCCAGCGCAGGCTCAGTACCAGCCCAGCGCAGGCTCAGTACCAGCCCAGCGCAGGCTCAGTACCAGCCCAGTGCAGGCTCAGTACCAGCCCAGCGCAGGCTCAGTACCAGCCCAGTGCAGGCTCAGTACCAGCCCAGCACAGTCCCAGCGCAGGCCCAGGGCAGGCTCAGTACCAGCCCAGCGCAGGCCCAGTGCAGGCTCAGTACCAGCCCAGGGCAGGCTCAGTACCAGCCCAGCGCAGGCTCAGTACCAGCCCAGCGCAGGCTCAGTACCAGCCCAGCGCAGGCCCAGTGCAGGCTCAGTACCAGCCCAGCGCAGGCCCAGCGCAGGCTCAGTACCAGCCCAGCGCAGGCCC